>NW_027524667.1:0-215843 GCF_052094955.1 Ictidomys tridecemlineatus
CTTGAGCCACATCCCCAGCCCTTATCTAATCTTCATGGCAGTATTCTACCACTAATACTGGCTCTCAGATGGTTTCTAGATATAACAAGAACATTCATGAATGGGGATATTTTAGAGGTAGTGATAAGATGCCTTTTTTAATTTTCTTTTTTGGGCATTTGATTTGCCTATCAGTTTCCTTTAATTATTGGCAAGAATCTTCTGTTGCTTTTAGTCAGTAGTTAGAAATAGGAGTGTCTTCCTCAAGGGAACTTTATATACCTTTTGTATACTTTATGTAACTTCATATAATTTAACTGTTGCTGCTGAAAATAAATGGGGTTCTTTTCTGCAGAGGATTTATTTTGGGTGAAACTGAAGCTTGATATGTGGTTTCATATGCATTATATTGTAATATTATTTTCTCCCCTGCTGAGGGCCATTGTCAAGTAGGAATGAAGCTTCAAAATTTCCTTGCCAGCGTACCCCATGTTAAATGGATTTCGCTGTTGACATTGCATGTAAGGTGACCTTGCTCAAGGACCAAGGCAGATCTGGGTTTAGAGCTGATCAGGTTTGAGGAAGTATCCCACTCCTTAGGGTGTTCCCGGTTTAAGACAAAAGGAGTTTTAGGGAAGTTGGAGGTTGAAGATTATTGCTGCTGGGAGTAGGGCGTGCCTGCAGCCTGAGTTCCCGCTGAGTTCTCCTGGAGAAAAAGTTTTTAGGAGGTGAATTGTTCGGGAGATTGGATTGCCCCCGAACCTGTGTGGAGGCGGTGTGAGTCGGGAATAAAGAATAGCTGTTTGAATCTACAAGGCTGTGAGTGCCTCCTGATTCTGTGCCCAGCCAAGACTGCAGCATTAATTTTCTCCCCCCTTCTGATTAATTAAACAACAAGCAATGTGGCTAAAGGACCGTGCCTGGTAGATTGTCCAATTCAACATATGGTTCTTACCCGTCATGGGAGAACTGACCTTTAGACGTCAGTTTCCTGTCTTGGGTTGAATCCACTGCAACCAGATCAACCCGTCACTGACTACCGGTCCAGCATTCAGCCATGCTTGTGGATAGGCCTAAGCACCAGTGTGGGTGGGTGAGGTTCTTGTCTCACCTCTGTTGGCCCCCAAATTTAACCTTGGTGCCAGTGGGGGGGTGAGGTTCTTGCCTCACCTCTGTTGGCCCCCAAATTTTAGACCATCACTAGTAGAAGGGAGGAGGATACAGAAATGCCACGACACCAAGCCAATTGACGGCTCCTTTGGAAAAATTGTGTCACTGGTGACACCATCAGCAAAGATGCCAGCATTACCACAATTAACATGGGGTGCGCTGGCAAGGAAATTGCATCACTAGTGACACCATCAGCAAGTATATGCCAGCAGTACCACAATTCGCTGCACCAGACGATAGTTCACAATGCATGCAACTCATATATAGTCCAAGCAAGTTCTGCAAGCAGTTCAAATCGGAGGAGTCTATCAATATGTTCATTTCCTCCCAAAGTAAATCAAGTCCTTGATTGAGCATTACTTGTTGAGTTATATTCATTGATGCATCAGTTTATACAGTTTACTGTGATAGCTATCATAGAAGCTGTAGTTTGGTTTTCTTAGTCTTCACTGGCACTGGGATGGAGATGGGAATTCTGGCAATGATGTTAAAGAGACATTATCCTGAACAGAATTATTAAATATAATGAAAAGGAAAAGTGAAAGTAAACAAACAGATCTGTTAATCACCTTTAAAAACAATAGTAAGCAAACAGATCTGTTAACCACCTTTGAAAACAATCATTAACAGCTGTTTACCTAATTTAGATTAAACCACTTAAATCACGTGAATAAAAAAAAAGAAAATTCGGATCCATTTTTTCATGAGCGCTCCTCATATAAAAATATGGACATACACACATACTGACATGCAACACAAAACAGTGCACTCATAACATACAACACATAAGACAATAATAACAGCCTTGTAGCTTTACCTAGATAAAATCTCCATTGCAATGTTTAAAAACTCCACAGTCAAAAAATAAAACACAGTCAAAAAACAAAGCTGATCAGAAAAACATTAACCTAGGTTTGTATGAGCTCAAGAAATAAAATAGAACTTTATGATGTGGGAAAAATGCAATAATAAAATAGATATTGAAAAAAGGCACCGTGGTTAATCACTGTCCCAGATGTAAGAATAGCCAAGCTGGAGCTCTGGATATCAGCTGTTATGGATTTGAGTCAAATTATCTTCTTTTTGGTCTGTAGAAATTGTTTTAGTTAGTGTCTCTGGAATCTAAATCGGCTGCTGTTCTCCCTGTGGAAACACAAAAACAGAACCCCGACTCCAGACAAACACTGGGTCAGGAGCTTTCCAATGTCCTGTTAGAATATCTTTCCAAAGTACCTTAGGCTTATGTACATTTTTTGGATACATATGTCTTTCCGCAGCATTAAGTCCTGATGAATCCAAATTTTAAAAGTTTAGAGTAAAAAAAAGGGTTATTTTAAGTTTATCTTTGGGGGATATATACCCCTTTAAGATCCTTTTAAATTTAAGTCTTTCAAAAGTATTTTGCCTTAGTTTTTAGAATTACTTTAGTCCTTTTAATTTTTAGATGTGGTTTGAAACCATAGTTGTCTTAGCCCTTTGTATTTTCTATCTGAAATACCTTTACTTGACATTTTTAAGCATTTTCCATCTTCTTTCTATCTTCTAGTTTTCTTCTAAGGTTTTTATATTTACCCTTAGTTGCTTTCTTCTCTCCTAGTTTTCTTTCATTTCCTATTTTGTGGGTATAAAATTCTTGTCTTTCTACATCTTTTTATCTTCCTATATCTTTATCTTTATACATCTTCTCTCTTTTTTTTTACCTTTTTGTACTTCTGTTTTTGAAGTTTTCCACTTCAAATTTTTAATCTTCTTTATCTAAATCTTTTATCTTATTATCTTCCCATTTTCATGGGTTATATTTTTTTCCTCCATCGTGAAGGCATCTTAACCACCTTCAATTTAACCTTTTAAAGCTTTTTGCAATGTACTTAGACATTTTACAACTTTTTACTTTACCAAACAAAGATTATCTCATCTCCCTCTTTTTAGTTTAATAAGTACATTTTAATAGTTTGATGAGTAAAGCAATCTTCCTTCAATTTAACCATTTAAAACATTTCATTTATCATCTATACTGTACTATTAAATGTACTTTTTCACCACCTACAGCTTCACTCTTTTAAACGAGGCTTAGATTTTGTTTAAATCACTTAATATTAGTTTACATGGCTGCCCTTCAACCAAAGGCTCTTTTTTACTCCATTAAGAAGCTTTGTCTCAATCTGCCATGTACAAATACCTCTTTTTTCTTTCTACCTTTCTCAAGCTTTTAAATTAAATCTAGTTTCCTCAAAATCTTTTTAAATGGCATTTTACAAATTTTCACTTTACCACACAGAGATTATCTCAACTAGAAACATTTCTTTTTCCTTTAACCTTTTATATTAAAATATATTTCCACATCTTGAATCTTTTTATACCTCTTTTTTAACCATTAACCCTTTTTATAAATTCACATTCTAAAACAACCCTTATAAAATTACTCCACTTTAATAAGATGAAATACTTTCATGTTTTTTAAGGTACTGTTATACTGTAATTGAAACCCAGCTGAAACTTCTTATACTCTCTGTATATAAATTACACATGATAGAATCTTAACACTTAGTAACCTTGTTTCAGCAAAGACACAGACCAAAGCAATATTAAACATTTTTCCATTTGCCAATTTATGAAAACACACATAATGTTTAAATATATTACCTTATGGAACTTAATAAGTAAAGAGTACTTGATTTCATATTTAGTGGTTGATATTTTAACATTTTAGCTTTGTCAATGAATCAGCTGTCTGTAAAAACCAAGACAAGTATAGTGAACAGAACTAGTCATCTCTTTCTTGTTGAAGAAAAATCCTTGTACAGGATACCATCATGGTCCCATTGATATACTTAATAACTCATCTTTATAAAGCCATGGGCTACATTTTTGTATTGTATCAACATATGCCATAGTTTTTCTTGGTCTTACTGGGGTACCTCCTTCCTCTAACAATTTTTCTTCCTCGAAGGTTAACAACTTCAAACCTTGAGTCAACCATTTTCCTTAGTTTGCCTGAGAAAGTTCTAGGAACAGGCCACTTGAAATGAAAACAAAATAAATCAAAACAAGAACACATTGTTTTTTGAAATGGTCACCCATTTTTTTGCTCTCTATCAGGAGCGAGCAAATTCACTTACCCCCAAGCTTCAGACATCCCACGTACGGGCCACCATAATGCCGCAGTCTTGGCTGGGCACAGAATCAGAAGGCACTCACAGCCTTGTAGATTCAAACAGCTATTCTTTATTCCGACTCACACCGCCTCCACACAGGTTCGGGGGCAATCCAATCTCCCGAACAATTCACCTCCTAAAAACTTTTTCTCCAGGAGAACTCAGCGGGAACTCAGGCTGCAGGCACGCCCTACTCCCAGCAGCAATAATCTTCAACCTCCAACTTCCCTAAAACTCCTTTTGTCTTAAACCGGGAACACCCTAAGGAGTGGGATACTTCCTCAAACCTGATCAGCTCTAAACCCAGATCTGCCTTGGTCCTTGAGCAAGGTCACCTTACATGCAATGTCAACAGCGAAATCCATTTAACATGGGGTACGCTGGCAAGGAAATTTTGAAGCTTCATTCCTACTTGACAATGGCCCTCAGCACTCCCCAAGTGCTTGTAAAAGTAGATTTGGACAAAGCTAGGAAAGCATATACTATCAATACATCTGCTATAGTGGTAATACATTTTAGAGATTTTTGTATTGTTTTTACTTATTAATTTTTATGACTATTGTGTATTGGTTAAGAAAGACATAAATATTGGTTTATGAGCAATGCTACAAAATGTACAGGTAAATTCTTGCTAGAGGTTATTTGGAATTGCATTTATAACCAGCTTTGATTTACATAGTTTTAACCATATAGTATCCAATAATCTTCTATGCAGATCTTTTATTTAATTCAGAAGTCTTAACTTTATATGCTCTGTGTTGAGAATTAAGCTAAATGTAAAAAAGAAAACTTCAGTGGTTGGAAATGTTGCTTTAATAGTTCTGTACTTAATTTTTATTTGGAATAATAATCTCAGTGTAATTGTTATAGCAACTTTCTTTCTTGGTTATACCATATACCTATCTATTATGTCTATATTTCCTGCCACTTCTGAGGAATCTCTTATTTATATTCCTTGTACAGAATTTATTTGATATTTGTCTCTTTTGCACTATAGGTTGGCAGTATGTTTGGATACTTTCCAAAAGATTTCATCAAGGTAGTTCGTGAACATACTAAAGAAGAGCTACAAATTCCAACAGATGTAAGTTATGGATTTCTTTTTTGTTCTCAATTGTAAACTGGCTTATAAATCCATCAGTTATATTCAGTTAACTGCTTCTGAATGTTTTATAATGTGTTTGGGGGGCAATCTAACATTTGTGTCAGATTTTCATTTGAAATCAGACTACCTGTAAAAAAAAAAGTTTGAAAGGCATTCAAGGGTGATTATATTATAATCTGAGAGTTGTCTAATATATTGAAACAGATATTCTAAGAGGCAAATAATTTCATTTTACAGGCAAAACTCATTGGATAGTTATTAGACATTTTAAGTATATTTAGGTTAAATTAATAAACTCTAACTTTTATACTAGGCTAGAAATATGTACTTACAAAGGTTTCTTATTCTTAGTCATATACGGGATCATAGTCATGTTATAGATTTGGAAAAGGGGACCTGAGCGTTTCAGGTGATGTTCAGTCTCAGATCTTTTAAGGCCCCAACTGCTTCCTTTATACAACATTCCTGTATGGTGCTCTGACTTAAATTGATTTTGTGACTGAAAGTATTTCGTGTTCTAGAATTCTCACTTCAGCTGATTATTTTCTAGAGTTTTAAATTGTATAGTAATTGATGCCCACCAACACTGAAACATCTTTGGGCAGCTCTTTGTAGTGACTGTAGAATATGCAAACTGCTAGGCTAGGACAGTTCTTAGATTAGATGGACTGAATGGATAAAGTCATCCTGTTTGTTGTTGCTGTTCCTAAAATTTCTTTATAATCTCAGGGGCCATAAAATCACTTCTGTTGCTTGTTGGACTTCATTGTTGGTAAAGAGAGTTCTTGGGATTTAAGCTGTGACAGCAGTTCACTGATTACAGAGAACTCATTTGTTTTGAACTCTGCCTTCTCATTGTATTTCCCATTACATGCATCCCTCATGGCTTAGAAATGCATGTGATGAGGAGAGGAAATCACTCATCCCTACTACATTGAACTGCCTCCCCCACCCCCGGAACCCCCGCAGAATATTATGAAGATTTAATTAGGAATGGAAATTTTTTAAAAACATGTCCATTCATACTATGGCTCCTTTTATATCAATTTGCTTACTAGTAGCAAGAAGGAAGATTAGATAATATACACATAATCCTGAGAGAGATCTTAGTGACTGTGAAACCGTGATGAAGATAAAGGTGTATACCTTGTTGAATCTTGTTTTCAGTTTGTTCTTGTGGTAATAATAATGTGAGGAGCCTCCTTAATATCATTCTTTATTCCATCCAATGTACTTGTATCTCAGTAAGATACTTTAAAACTGATTCATTTTTCTCAATGCTGCAGGATCTTCCAGCTTCTCCTGAGCAAATGATTAAGAGTTAAATTTCTGAAACATAGGTGTAGATATTAAGAGCTGGAGGATCCTATAAGTGATACCTTGCCTTTCCCTACTTATGTTCAGAGCAAATTGAGAGAGACCCAAGAGTCAGGCAGTTGGAGACCAAATTGTCACCATTTTTACTCATTATGCTTTTTAAAGAATATGACCCATGTTAAAAAAAGAAAGAAAGAAAGAATAGACTTTCTAACACTGTAGTCTAGAAAAAGACAGATTTACTCAGCTATAGATGGAGTTAGGCAGTGGGGGTTGGAGGAGGGTAATGTGGTTGACCTCAAAGATTCTTTAGAACCAATCCTGAATTTGGGAGCGTGGATGAGTTTGCTTTTGTGATACTTTGTTATTGACACATTAATGGTTTTCTTTTCCTTACAGGAGAAAGATTTTGTATGTTTTGATGTTGGAGGAGATGATTTTGATAATTATAACGTAGAAGAACTTCTAGGATTTTTGGAATTGTATGATTCTGCAAATGAAGATTCTGAGAAAGCTATAGAAAAAGTGGGACAATTTCCTGAAGTCTCCCAGGATGTTGAACCTGAACCTAAACCAGTAGTAGCAAACTCACAACAAATTGAAAGTGCATTCTCAGAAAACACTGTGGATCTTGAGGAACAATTTTTGGCTCAGAAGAACCATCCTCATGCAGATAGTCAAACAGATAATGCTCAGGGTGAACAAACTTCACTTGAACTTTTTGGAGAAATACTACCAGATAAATTGAAAGTGCCAGAAAGTGAAAAAAACAAAACCAGCAACATTTCTCAGGTCTCAAACGAACAGGAGAAGACTGATGCTTATAAACTTTTGAAAAAAGAAATCAATCCTTATCTAGAAACCAAAGAAAAGAAACAAGAAATGAGTATAATTTGGAAGATTTTAAAGAAAACTGAAACCACAGCCAAAAGGGTAGACATGATGGACAAGGAACGAGGTGATATGGAAATGGGAAAGGAGGAAAGTTTTTTGGGGAAGAAAACAGTTGTACATTTAATGAAAGCAGATATATTTTGGATAAGAATGCAAAGTGCAAGTGAATGTTCAGGGTAGAATATGAACCTGTAAAGAGATAATCTTTGCTCTGGATCCTATTGGTCTATGTCCTGAGCTCAGGAAGGAGATAGGTTCACCATTTGGCTCCTAGGTTACTTTGAACATATTTGAAAGGCACATTAAGCAAGCTAGACTTATGGAATTCCCTTCTCTATACTGGCTCATTGAGACCAGCACACTTGTAGATGAAAGAGTTCCTGTTATTTCTGAGCAGAATAGACATTTTGCACTTTTGTTCTGGACCAGAATTCTCTTCTGCACATTTATTCATGTGAGTGTATGTTGGTTTGCCAAGGGAATGTAAGTTATTGAAGCCTCTATCATAAATGTATTTGTTTATGAAATACTTTGGATTAAATACTTTGGATTAAAGGCTTCTTTATAAATTTGACTGTATAGTTCAGTCATCCTTTAAATGGGATGAAAACAATTAACCCTCCCGTATCCTTGCCCAGTTGTTCTCATGGGCTCATGCCAGGACATGGAGGGCAGTGTTGAGGTATCTGGAACTGTGTGCTGAGGGGGAGTGCTGATCATTGGGCTTAAGTGGGGGTAGATAGTGTCATCCATCGGGCTCAATGCATTCTTCTCCCTTGTAGAGATGCAGCCACCCCATGAAGATGATTTTCCTAAAGAGAACACAAATCGTCTTAATAGAAATCTTCATGAAGAGCCAAACCTCCTGCGTCATCATTTTAATATGAACCATCCTGAAGAGCCCAGCCTCTTGAATCAACCTGTGACTGAGGACATGGATGTTTCAGAAGTGTCTCAGATCCCAAATACTGAGAAAGTAGACCCAGGTAAAGCTTGCCAATTTTTCTCTACAAAGTAGAGGCATTACCATAATGAAGGCTTTCAAGGATATTTGTTGCCAAAGGTACGAAATAGAGCAGAGAGTGATATAGGTACATGTGAGTTAAAAAAAAATATCTTAAGTGAGAGAAAAGCAAGAATAAAGATGACTAGAAATCAAAAATAGGCCAGAGATTGTAACTCACCTAAAAGCAAATGTTTAGGTATGACTAGCTTGTGTAAACCATTTACAACTAAAATATTTTTCTTCAAAGGCCTTATGCTCTAAAACTGTAGTTTTCAACCAGACCAACAGCACCAGAAACTCTAGGGGTGGGACCCACAATCTGTGTTTAGCAGGCCTTCCAGGAAAGTCTGGCCTAGTACAAGTTAGCTTGAATAATCACTGTTCATAGTCTCATAAATTCTGTGTTTTTCTTCCCTTTTCTTCTAAATGGAATATAATATAGCTCAAGTCCTGTTTTGACTTGCTTCCTGGACATGGTAATTAAACTTTTTCAAATGCAGTCAATGGTCCAGATCTTTATACTATATACTTACAGCAAACAGTACAGAACTGCAATCGATTTTAGATTGACACTTACGAATACTTCATCATAGTGCACAGTATCCAGTGGGAGATGAGAAACAATTTTTCAAAAAAATCCCCAATAATGGCATCAACAGCATTCTACTTTTGTGTTGCTCACTCTCATTTTATCAGTAAATTAGATGATGACTAATTGTTTATTTTAACCCATCCAGTATGGTGCTATGAAGCCATAATTACTGTATTTTGTGTTTTTAAAGGTTCTGGTCTGTAAGCATAGCTATAAGCATTATCCTGCACCAGTGCAGGGCTTGGCAGCACTGATCTGAACCTCCCCCCACCATCTGCACACACAGAGTGTAGGAGAACTCATAGCAAGGGGGGATTCAGTTAATTTGAGAAGGAATAACATATGAGTTCTCCCATTTTCCAGAAGACATTGCATCTATATATGAACACTACTGACTTCTGAACTGTCTTTAACTCTATAAGGTTATGAAAATGAATCACGCACCATTACGATTTGTTATTTTCATGCTCCAAAACTTTCAAGAATAGGGAAAACTTGACTTACAGAATTAAGAATGAATTATTTCCCTGGCCTTTTAAGTTCCACCACAAAATGATGTCAATGACCTTTAGTAGGTAAAATCTTCCCAAATGTCATTTAATGTGTCTCAGGTGCTGAGATGCTGAGCCAGTGGGGCAGACTTCACCAGCAGTCAAATTCATAGACCAATAGTGAATGGAGGGCCTGGGGTTGTAGCTCAGTGGTAGAGTGCTTGTCTAACATATGAGGCACTGAGTTTGATTCTCAGCATTGCATACAAATAAATAAAATAAAGGTCCATCAAAAACTAAAAAAAAAAAATTAGGCAAAAGCTTAAAAAAATAGTAGTGAATAGAATCTCAGGGTTGAGAAAGACCTTAGAGGCAACTGGTCCAACTTCTTAATAACTGCATGCTGGACTCCTGCTGTTTAATCAAACATACCCCAGGCTCATGTAACTCATACTGAAATTCCACCCCTACAAGCTCTCAGGTCTAACTGGAATTCTACCTCATTCACAGAGCCTCAATGCAGGTCTGTACCCAATTCCCTTTAGTCTCTCTTGGTACTACTGTGTTCTTTTTAAATAGCTGTCATCTGTCCATTCAATAAATAAGTGTTGAGTATCTCTGCCAGGTGCCAGATACTATGTTAAGCCTTGGCCCATTCCACCTGCAAATCTGCAAACCAAGACTCCCTCTCTTTCAGCTTTCCTAAAATTTTAAACACAAAGTTTCACCAGCACTAAATCCATGTTTTTTGAATGTGACCCTGTCTATATATCTCTGGTTTTAAAATTTTTCCTTGAGTAAATATTGTTCTGGTAGCAGTTGTATGGCCATGGAAGTAGTGGAGAGTAGACTGGAGATTGTTCATTTTATAATTGAAGGGTTTGACAGCTCTAATTAGGATTTTGAAGTTTTCTTCTCTGTTGTGTTAATTGTCTTTAGGAGAGCCACATATTCCAGGCACTGTGACTCATATATTTAGTGAAACACTCGATGAATATTGAAACTGAAGAGAGACAATTCTTATTCTATAGCATAAAATAAAATAGCAATTTCCCCTTTCAATTTTAGAGCTACTTATAACAGAAGGTACTCCTGTTGATGCTGCTGATACAGAAAACCAACTAGAGATAAAGGTCAAAGAGCCAGCAGATGCCACCCTTTTGGACAACATACTTTTCTTGTTATATTCATTCTTGCTTTATTTGTCTAAGATGGTAAGTTTGACATAGTTTCTTCAATTAGAATGTTGATTATTTATTAGTTTTTAAGTGGCTTCTGGTCATGAAGTGAAAAACTTAAAATGTCTTTATGAAAATGACTCTTGACCCTTTGAGTAGATAGCTCCTGAAACAAAAGCCATAGGGGTGTGGCTTTAATGGCTACTTGGTTTAGCACATGAGGAAGATTTGCTGTCTATCAAGGCTGGACATTTGCACACCTGTAAAAACTTGGTTCTTCCCCTCAGAACCTTTCATTCTGGCAGGGAGATAACAGCATTCACTTGAAACACAGTAAGATAATGGCAGAAAGAGAGGTATTTATTCGATGGTAGAACATTATTGTCCATAAATGCATTTATTATGGTTGGAAGGGTGATCAGTAAGGTCAGAAAGTGGTTGAGATGTGTTTGAAGCACAGGCAAAGGGCAAACAGGAGTCTGACATGTGGTTTGTTGTTGATTAGACAGGCTGGGGTGGTGGGGGAAGCTGGCAGTCAGAAGAAATGTGTTCAGAAAAATGGAAACATGAAGAAAGGATATTTGGGGAGGGCAGGAGAATGTGAATAGTTGGTGTTGTAAAGTGTGAAGTTGGAGGGGGATGGGCCTGTTGGAGAGGCCAGCAAATCTTAACTGAAGTCATGAGCCAAAGTAGCATTAGACCATTAATAGTGGGGATCCTTAGAAAGTTTTAAGAATGAAAGGAATTAGGTTAGATCTGTTTCTTAGAAAGAGTCACTTAAGGCTGATCTTTCTAAAGAAAATCATGATCCAAACAAGACATTTAATCTGTCTAGAAGCTTATCTAAGCATTTTAGGACTTACCTCCCCCCTATTGGTATTTGTTGATATTGGACTTTTAGAGTTTAATTATAGGAATGAGAAAGCTTTTAGAGGTTGGAGGATAAGATGGTCCTAGGGCCATTGTGACAGTAATCCTCCTCAACTGAAGTTGTTTCCTGTAGGTTGTGTTATTTCAAGGCTTGTGTAAGAAAGATGATGTTGTTGTTTTCCTTGTAAAATGTGTAGATTTTGAAGCCAGGTAGATCTGGTTTCAAATCCCAAGGTTATCATTTAGACGTTTGGGCAAATAACTAAACTTTTGAAAAAAGTTTTCCTCATCTGAAAAATGTAGATAATGCTTACTCCAATCATAAGAATTAAATGATTTGACAAGGTAAAATGTCTGGTGAGGTGTCTGGCATTTTGAAGGGTTTTACCCCTACACACGCCCTAATTCTCATGTAGACAGTCAGAAGGTGGTATAAAGACAATGAATACCTGGGGAGGAAAGACCACCAGGGTGTAAAAGATGTGGTGGGGAGAAACAAATCATTTTTCAGTTGGCTCCATGTTTGTTCATGATGGTGGCAGCCACCTGGGTAAGGGGTATGTACGAGCCAGGCAGTTAGAGTAATTGTATTTCCAGTGATTAAAGCAGTCTTCCACAGTCATAATTTGATTATCAGAGTGAATCAGCATCACTTGGAAAGTTAACAGCCTCATGATATGGGAAGGATTTCTTTATTCATATTTTTTAGGTATGCACAGAGCCCTCCTCTAGGTCTAGGTCAGGGGACATGAATGTGGTGCAGGTATGGTCAGTGATTGTACGGTGATAGGTAAGACATAGACGTGAGTGGCAAAGAAGAGGCACAATGTTAGGAGACTGATTTGAAAGGAGATTTCAAAGAGGCATTTTGATGGCCCAGTATGTACAGGACATTGTGCGAGGACTAAAAGAGTCTAACAGGTGTAAGGTATGATTGTGATTTTTGAAAGCCTTAAGAAAAGGACTTAACAAATATATGCAAAAATTATGAACAAGTCAATGTAAAATCTTAAACAAGTAGTATGATATCTGATAGGACTGGAGAGTAATAGGCTCTGATGTGTTTGGGAGATGTGCACCAATCAGATTCATTGATCAATGGAATCTTAGCAGAATCTTAGTGTTAGAAGAAACCTTGGAAGGCTGTTAGTCTAGTTTCTCACTCATTGCTGTTATTTTCTTTACTGTGGCCCTGACGAATAGTTATGAGGCCTGTACACCAGTATTTCCTAGCATGAGTCACTCTCTTACAAGGCTATATGTTCTTCTGTTGTCTAGTTCATCCTTGTATTGACTCCAAATTTTCTTCCACATGATTTCCTCTATAAAATTGAATTCTTTTCTACATAGAAATCCTTTAAATATTTGAAGTTATATCTTAATTTAAAAATTATTTTTAGTATTTTTATCATGGAAACTTTCAAATAAGAGCAGAGAGAATAGTAGGGGACTATAGGTAACCATAACATACTGTATATTTTAGAATACTATAAAAAAAGATTGTGAAAGTTTTACCATAAAGAAATGATGTTTGAGGAGGTAGATATATTTAACTGATTTAAACGTTACATAGTGTATACATGCATCAAAATGTCATGTTACCTACTTCAATAATTATAATGTTTGTTTCTATGTACTAGTTAAAAAATAAATTTAATTAGAAAAGCTTTAAAGAAAAGCATAGAGAATAGTATAATGAACCCACGGGCCATCACACAACTTAACAGTAATTCCTTGATAGCCAATATCAGTGAGTTTTTTAAATTTGTTCTAATTGGTTATACATGATAGCAGAATGCATTTCAATTCATTGTATATAAATGGAACAAAACTTTTCCTAGTTGTACACAACACCTGTAGTCCTACATGTACCTCGGGTAATGTGGTTCATCTCATTCCACCATCTTTCCTATCCCTCTGCCCCCTCACCTGTCCTACCTCCCCTTTGCTCAAAGTTCCTCCATTCTTTCCATGCCCCTTACCACCCACCTCACCCCCATTATGGGTCAGCATCCACTTTCAGAGAGAACATACAGCTTTTGGTTTTGGGGATTGGCTTACTTCCCTTAACCTGATATTCCCATTCACCCGCAGATGCCATAATTTTTTTCTCTTTTAATGCTATAAGTAATATTCCATTTCATATATGTACCACAGTTTCTTTATCCATTCATCTGCTGAAGGGTTGGTTCCACAAAACTATGGAATACTTCACAAATGTGGGTGTCATCCTTGCTCGGGGACTATGCTGATTTTTTCTGTATTGTTCCAATTTTAGTATATGTGCTGCCAAAGCAAGCACACTCTGAGTTTTAACAAATGTAGATACCCATGTAAAAACTACCATAATAAAGATATAGAACAGTTTTTTTTTCACTAGAAAAGGGGTTTCCTTGGGATCCTTCCCAGTGAGTGCCTTCACCACCCCTTCCAGGCAACCATTGATAACTTTTTTTTTAAACTATAGATTCATTTTTCCTACAGTACTGTTTCATATATATGCCACTATAAGTGGACTCATATCTAGGAGTGCAATTGCCTCCTACATTTAATGTATGTTTTTGTCTTATGTGATACTGTCAAGCCATACTAAAAAATGACCACAATCATTTTATACTTCCACCAGCAATTTAGGAGACTTCCACTTGACTTCATCTTCACTAGCACTTGGGCCATTCTAGTGGGTATGTCTTTGTGAGTTTATTTCCTGATAATTAATGATATTGAGTGAACTTTTTTTTTCTTTTGAGATAGGGTCTCACTAACTTCCTTAGGCCCTTGATAAGTTGCCAGCCTCACACTTGGGATCTTCCTGCCTCAACCTGGGATTGATTGCTGGGATTACAGATATGTGCCATGATGCCAGGATCAAATACTTCTTCATGAGCTTGTTGACCATACTGTTTTTGTACGTCAACTCTCTCTGGCTAGCTGGAATCCAGACTTCTCCCAGCTCAGTGCCAACTGTGGGATTGGTTAGCTTATAGTTGTTCTTGGCCCTCACAGGTACTGCTTAGAATGTAGCCCCAAACTGAAGACCACCTCCATGCAGATTTCTGGAACTCTTTTTCTTTGTGGCTCCCATGTTTCTGGTAGTTTTCTCTACATATTTTTGGCTGCTTAATCTCCTGGAACTCTGGTCTCTCTCTCCTCAGTGAGACTGTTGTGCCCCATTTGTGTTCCCCTTTTCAAACTGAGGTCTAGAGGGTGCCTCCAGGTAGAATGCTCACCTATTTGTTCTCCTGCTCTTAGGGGTGACAGTTGCATGTTCCTTGTGGCTTTCTATCTGAAAAATAGCTCTTTAAAAATCTTTTTTGACTGGGCATGATGGCACATGCCTTAATCCTAGTGGCTCAGGAGACTGAGACAGAAGGATCACAAGTTCAAAGCCAAAAGTGAGGTGCTAAGTAACTCAGTGAGACCCTGTCTCTAAATAAAATACAAAATGGGGCTGAGACTGGGGATGTGGCTCAGTGATCAAGTGCTCCTGAGTTCAATCCCTGGTACCAATATATATATTCCAACTTTCTGGTTGCTTTCAGTGGGAGAACAAGTCTCATATAAGTTACTCTCTATTGATTTCTCCTTTTGTTGTAACTTTTTGCAATAATTGAAAAAAATATGTTTGTGGGACTTCTAGGATATATTGTAGTTTGGGTGAATAAATGACATCCCCCTGGTACAACAATTTAACCTGTTTTCTCTATTGCCTTTTTTTTGTTTGGTGGTGCTGGGGATTGAACCTCGGGCTCCATGCATTCTAGGCAAGTGCTGAGCTAACAACCTCAGTCTCTCTCTGTTGCTTTATATTTCTTGGAAATTGGTAGTCAGGTTTAGGTTCAATTCTATTTCTTATGAAAACTTAATAGGAAATATTGCATTGACATCTGCATGTCCTCTCCTTTGATGTTGACTACTAGTCAACAGTGACCTTGGTGAGATTTGCTAATATATTACAGGTTGCAAAATAGCAATGGTCTGAATTGCTGGGATTTTTCTTTCTTCATTTAAAGGCTGGGATGCCTATACAAATAAAAATTTATGATTATTCTTTTTTTTTTGGTACTGGGGATTAAACTCAGGGGCACTTGGCTAGTGATCCATATCCTCAGCCCTATTTTGTATTTTATTTATATACAGGGTCTCACTGAGTTGCTTTAGCAATTCACTTTTGCTGAGGCTGACTTTGAACTTGCTATCTTCCCTCCTCAGCCTCCCAAGCTACTGGGATTGCAAGTGTGTGCCACAGCGCCTGGCTATGATTGATTATTCTTTACACAGATATTCGGTTTGTATAGTTAAGGCAGGAGATAAACATTTGATTCCTTTTCTTCATTTAAACACTTTTCAGAATAGTAAGGTATTATTCTAGCATTATCAAATGATACCCAAAGGGGCTTTTGAAATATTTTTAATTTTTATTTAAGAGTCAATATGATGTCATGCATTTAAAAATATTTGGTGTGTTTAATCAAGTTAGGAATAGTAATTGTTCTTATCTGATGCTCAATTTCTCCCCCTTTTGCCTTGTAGAAGCCTCTTTATCTTGGCTCCTGGGACCCTTTGCCACCACCTAGTGGTCATTGTTACCTGTTTCCCTTGCTTTTGAACTATGAGATGTTCCAAGTTCATCTTAAACATTCCCTGTCCAGACCTTGAAGGAACTATTTCTCTAAAAGAACTTTGGTTTCTTTCAATAGGAAATGATATTTAGAGGCTACATTCCAAGTACTAGGATTGCTTATTGCTCAAATTGACTGTCATTTGTAAGCCTTTTTAGTGAACAAAGCTCAGAAATATGTGGGGATTTTTGATCATGTCATTTAGATAATTCCCATGAAAATTCAGGATGTTAGAGAGATTTTACTTCACTTCATCTATCTTAGATTTGTGTTTTCTTTCTCTGATGTTGGAGTTTCAGTTTTCAATGACATAAATATAATTGTTTACAGTCTTGTGCCACTTAATGACATTTTGGTCATTAGTGCATAATAATGGAGCTAAAAAATTCTTGACACCTAGTATTTTTAATCTTTTTTGTGTTTTGATATGTTTAGATATATAAACATTTACAATGTTAAAATTGTCTACAGAATTCAGTATAATAATATCTTATAGGTTTTTATCCCCAAAGCGATGATATACCATATATGAATACCTATGTGTGGAAATGGCTATATTTTCTAGGTTTGTATAAGTATACTCAATGATGTTTACACACTGAAATTGCCTAAGATGTGTTTCTCAGAATTTATTCCCATTATTAAGCAACACACGACTATATTTATGTTGTTTAAAATACTTTCAGGAATGTATTCCTGAAATGAAATGAAATTCTCTTGTCTTTAAGCTATATCCCACTAAGGTATGTTTGAAATAATTCATTTCTGTGGTTTGTCACCAACATGATATCACAGGTTGTTTCATTTTTGCTTTCAATATTTAGGTGTTAATTTTTAAAGATTTTTTTTATTTATTTTACAATTATTTAAATATTTAGAAGAGCCAAAGTTAATTTGTGAAAATAAGTTGTTTCTGTTTTCTGGTACTGGTGATTGAACCCAGGGCTCCTATCCACTGAGCCACATACCTAGGCTCTTTATTTTTTATTTAGAGATAGTTCTCACTAAGTTGCGTAGGGACTTGCTAAGTTGCTGAGGCTAGCTTTGAACTTGTGATTCTCCTGCCTGATTTTGAAAGAACTCTAGCTTTTGTCCCAGTTCTGTGTACCCTGATATTACTCTCTTTTATAGTTAACTTTTAAAATTTATTTCATTATGCATTCTGCTATTAAAAAAATAAGCAAATGAGAAAAGGGATATGCAGCTCAGTGGTAGAGCACTTGCCTACCACACATGAGGCCATGTGTTCAATCCCCAGCACCATAAAAAGAAAAAGAAAAGCAAATGATTTTTACATCTAGCTATGATAGCTTTATATAGGTACTGGCTTCACCTTCCCAACTGAAACAACTAAAATAAATATGAAAAAAACCCCACAAACATATAAAATTTTAAGATCCAGTAACATTGAAGATCAAGCAACAAAGAATGATTCTGGAAACATAAAGAACAAATGCTATGAGCTCTTTAGTTGCCCCAGCTTTTACTATGTTAAGAGATTCCCAAGCCATGACAAAGAAGGGGAAGTCAGGCAGAACCAGAGGATACCATGAATTGAGAGATGGTGCTGAGATTCCAGGAAAACCAAAGTGACTAGAATTCACAGGGTGGAGTACCAAAAGAAGGTTGCTACATTGAGAGACAATTCTGGAAATCTGTGAAAGGCTCTCTGAGTGTTCAGCAGGGTATTGATCTGCACATAAGTGTGATGAAACTGCTTAGCAAGTCAGAGAAACCATCTTAAGTGATTAGAAGGAACAGGTCTTAACACAGGGACCAGAATAGCACCTGGAAAAAACTATCTAAGGAAGTTGGGTAGAATAATCAGAAGGATGTTACCTCGGACTGACTATTACAATTTATGTCATACCTAACAAATATTCAGACCCAAGAGAATCAAATTGTTTCCAGTAATTTAATTGTATATGAAATATTAAGAATAGTAATTCGTAATGTATGGCATCGAATAAAAGCTTACCAGGCATGCAAAGAAGCAAGAAAAATACAAACCACAATGATGAGGAGAAGAATCATCCAATCAAAGCCAACTGAGAACTATCGGAGATGTTAGAATGAGGTAATGGCATTTTTAAAAAAGTCATTACTACTATATTTCGTGTGTTAAAAAGGTAAAAAGAGATATAGAAGATATATTTTAAGAAAATCAGACTTCTAGAGTTGAAAATATATGATAAACACAGTGGATGGGATTAATGCCAGAATAAGCATTGTGATGAAATTGTTAGTGAACTTGAGGACATAGCAGGAGAAGTACCCCAAATGAAACAGGGAAAATTTCTTCTGTTAAAGAAAAGTGAACCAGAGCATCAGTGAGCTGTGGGACAGTTTCAAGTTGAGCTATGAGAGGTATTCAGAAAAATATTTTAAGAAATGATGGCCAAAAATTTGTGAAAACTGTACATCTGCAGATCCAAGATATTAAATGGGACTAGAGTACAAAAAGCATGAATAAAGCTATATCAAGGTATATTATATCATAAATAAATTGCTCAAAACCAGTGATAAAGAGCAATCTTAGCAGTTAGAGAAGACATTTATGTAGAGAAGAACTAAGGATGACATCAGATTTCTTGTCAGAAATTAGGCATAAGAGAATATAGTGGAGTGATACCTTTAATATATTTGAAGAGTAATAATGTTGGCCGATAATATCATGCCCAGTGAAATATCTTTCTAAAATGAAGACTTGTACTGACATACAAGCTGAAAGAATTCACCTACACTTGCACCAAGACAGCAGATGGAAATAATGGAATAAAGGAGTAAAAAACACTGAAAATGGTGACTGTGTGCATAAATATTTAAAATAATTTTTCTTATTTGAACATTTTAAAAAGTCATTGACTGTTTAAAGACAAATATCAGTGTAGTATGGGACTTAGAAAACATGTAAAGTAAAATACATGACAACAGTATAAATCTCAGAAGGGTAGTAACTATTGTAATGTTCTTATTGAATATGTGAAGTAATATAGTATCATCTGAAGGTAGATTGTGACAAATTAAAGATGTATATTCTAAACCCTGAAGCACTAAGATTAGAAAACAGAGTTATAGCTTAATAAGCCAATAGAGGAATCACTAAAAATACCGATAGTGGTATTTCTGCAAAAGAAGACAGAAAGAAAAGAAAAAGAACAAAGAACAGAAGGAACAAATAGAAGATTATATTAAGCTTACACCTATGCACGGCAGTAATCCTATTAAGTGGAAAGTATCTAAATACATCAGTTAAAAACAGAGATTGTCATATTGCCTAAAGAAGCAAGACCCAAATAGATGTCTAAGGGAATAACACTGTAAATAGAAAGACACAAAGAAGTCAAAATTAAAATGATTGAAAAAGGTATCTCATGTTAAACACTAGTCAAAGGAAATCTGGAGTAGCTACATTAAACCAAAAGAGGTTGTGGGGCAAAATATATCATCAGGACTAAAGAAAGTTATTTCCTAATGATAAACGAATCAATCAAGATTATATAATAAACCTAAATGCTTGTACTTTTAATATTAGACCTTCAAAATACATGAAGTATCAAAATTGATAGAATTATGAGGAAAATGATGAATCCTATAGATTACATTTAGAGATTTCAATATCCTCTCCTCAGCAATTGGCAGAAAACGAAAAATAAAAGTAAGGTTGTAGAAAGTGTGAATGACATAATCAATCCATCCATTTGAAATTAATTGACATTCATAGAAAACCCCCAAGGAGCTTAGTGCACATGGAACATTTACCAAGATAAACTATATTCTGGATCTTAAAAAAATTATCAGTAAATATAAAAGTATTCAAAGTCAGGCAAAGCTTAATCTCTGAACACAATAAAATGAGAAATCAATAATGGAAAAATCTGGAAAATTCTCAAATATTTGAAAACTTAAGTGCCAGGCTGCTATCTGCTATCTATCTATATATATATGTATATCTGTATCTATCTATCATATATATATATTTGGTATAAATGAACAACACAGTACATTTATTTTTATGTGGTGTTGGGGATCGAACCCAGTGCCTCACACATGTGAGGCAAGCACTTTACCACTGAGCTACAACCTTAGCCCCCACTGCTAAATAATTTTTGAGTCAAATAAATCAGAAGAAATTCATATTTTGAGTTGAATAAAACTGAAAACAACATATCCATTTGTGCAATGTCTCTAAAGTGTTATTGGAAAATTTATAGCACTACCAGGCCCAAGATAGCTTTATTAAAAAATAAGTCTCCAGTCATTGACTTAGTTCCTACTATGAGAAACTAGAAAAGGAAAAATAAGTTAATCTCCAAGTAAGCAAGAAAAAAGATATAATAAAGACCATAAGTCAGTAAAATTTTAAAAAAAGGAAAATAAGAGAAAATCAATGAAACCCAAAGCTAGTTCTTTAAGATGAATAAAATTGATCAACATCTAGTGAGGGAAATAAAAGAGGAGACACGGGTTACCAATATTCGCAATCAGAGAAGGGATATCACTACAGATTTCACAGATACTAGACTGATAATGGGGATATTATGAACAGTTTATGTTAATTAACTTGACAATTTAGATGAAATGAAGAAATTCTATTTAAGCCACAAATTGCAAAAGTTCACTCAAGAAAATCAGACAATTTCATAAACCTTGTTGACTATTAAAGAAATTGAAGGTATAGGTAAAAACCTTTCTACAAAGAAAATAATATAAGACCCAGATAGCTTATTGGTGATCCAATTAAACCTGTAAGGAAGAAATGATACTAATTCCTAATAGTAGTAGTAATACTAAACCCTTGTAGAATATTAAATCAAGGAAATATTTCTCCTATGAATCCAGTGTTATCACTACACCAAACCAAGACAAAGATATAATAAGAAAACCACATACCTCTCATGGGATCTCCAATGAATCTGTACAGAAATTCTAAACAAAAATTTAAGTCAAATACAACAATATGTAAAAGGAAAATACATCATAGACAAAAACTAGATGGATGATGGGGATTTATGTCAAGAATCCAAAATTTATTTAACATTTGAAAATCAATGAAATTTACCACATTGATGTACCTAAAAGCACAATCTTTGTGTTTAGCTCGAGAGATACAAAACAAGCATTTAAAAAATATAGCGGAGGGGGGAAATGTTGGGGAGTAATATTGGCCAAATTATATTGTTATTTTGTGTGCATGTACAAGTAGGTGACAATAAATCGCATCGACATGTAAAAAAAATCAGCCCTGATTATTATTTAAAAAATTTTTTTAGATGTTGATTAACTTTTATTTTATTCACTTATTTATATGCGGTGCTGAGATTTGAACCCATTGCCTCACACATGCTAGGCAAGTGCTCTACCACTGAGTATCAACCCCAGCCCCTCAGCATTGATTATTGATGTAGAAAAACAAACAACAAACTAGGAATAGAAGGGAGCTTAAAACATCCTCTGAAAAAATGCAACTAACCTCATACTTAATGGTTGATAATTGAATACTTTTCCCCAAGATCAGAAACCAGAGATGTCTACTCTCATTACATCTATTCAGCATTGTACTGGGGTGCAGTAAGGAAATAGCTAGTATACTAAGGCAAGAAAAAGAAATAAAATGCACTCAGATTGGAAAGGAAGAAATAAAATTCTCTTTCTTTTCAGATAACATGAATATATATAGATACAATCTGGTATGATCTAGAAAAATGCTATTGTAAGGTTGACAGATAAAATTTACATCTAAAAGCAATTATATTTTCTATATATTAACAATGAATAATTAGAAATTGAAATTTTAAAGATTTCCATGTATAATAGAATAAAAATATGAAGTATTTAAACATAAACGTGGCAAAAACTAAAATGTATATATTAAAAACTATAAAATATTGCTGATAGAATTTAAAGAGAACCTAAATGGAGAGATATACCTAATTTATGAGTCAGAAGACTAAGGTGTCCATTCATCCCAGTTTAATCACCAGAGTCAACATTATTCCAATCAAAATCCCTGCAGAGTTTTGTAGAAAATGACAAGCTGATTGCAACGTGGCTTCAAGACTTAATCTAGGGCTGGGGATGTAGCTCAGTGGTAGAGGACTTGCCTAGCATATGCTAGGTCCTGTGTTCAATCCCTAGTACCATACGAAGAGGAAAAAAAAATATTCTAAAGCTACAGTAATCAGGATTGCAGACAAAACATATTGAAACAGAGCCAAGAATTCAGAGATAGATACACAATATATATGGCAACAGTCATTGACAAAGATGGAAAGACAAGTAGAGAATGGAAAGTTTTTTCAGCAAATGGTACTGAAATTACTGCATATTTATATGCAAAATACTGATCCATGCCTTGCATTAGACACCTGAATTAACTCACAGACTTAAATATTAAATTCAAAACTACAAAACCTCTAGGAAAAAAAATAAGAGAAAAATTTTTGTTGAACTTAGGTTTGGCAAAGATTTCTTAAATTTGACAACAAAAGCATTAAAAAGGATTTGACAATGTGGGATTCATCAAACTAAAACCTCTGTAATTCAAAATACACTTTGAAGTCAATGAAATAGACAAAACACAAGCTGGGAGGAAATTACTGTAAAGCATTTATCAAGACTTGCATCAAGGATATATGAAGAACTCTTAGAACGCATTAGAAAAAAATATAGTCCTGTAAAATAACACTTCATCAAAGAAGATAAACAGATAGTAAATACATTAAAAATGATTGACATAATTATCAGGGAAATGCAATTTTGAAGCATAAGAGTTACCACTACACACTTATTAAATATCTAATATTAAAGACAATTGTGCTGAGTGGTTGGAGAAGAGATGGAGGAACTGGATGGGTACACATCTGGTGGGGATATAAAGTGGTAGAATCACCTTCTTAAAAAGGTAAACATACACCAGTCATATCCAACCATTCTTTTCCAAAGAAAAGATAAGTTATATAGCAATAGGAGGAATTTTATATCAGTGTTCTTGGCTATTTTATTTGTAAAAGCCCCAAACTGGAAAAAAATCCAAATGTCTATCAATAGATGATAGACAAATTGTGGTATGTACATGTAATGAAATGCTACTCAGCAATAAAAATAGATGATAGATAAACTGATGTAGATGAATCTCAAATTATGCTGAATAAGAGAAGCCATAGAAAATACAATATATTATCCCATACACATAAAACTTGAGGAATACAAAGCAATCTATTAAGATAAGACATTTTGCTGGAGGAATGGGAAAGTGGGGGGCAAGAAAGAAGGGTGACAAAGGGCAAAATTATCTAGAGAATGAGAATATTTTTGGAAGTAAAGGATGTGTATATTATCTTGATTATAATGGTGATTTCATAATTTCATGTTAAAATTCATCAAATTGCACACTTTAAATACATGTAATTTATTGCATGTCAGTTTTACCTCAAAGCTATAAGAAATAATATATTCATCTTTTTTCACTTTCTAAGATACAAATAGTATTCTATAAATATTTTTCTCTACTTCATTTTTAAAAAATGTATTCCGGAAACCAGCTCTTAGCAGTATTTAAAATTATTTTCTTTCTTCTTTGGTTTATTCAAAAACTTTCATTGATGACGGTTGTTTCAGCCTTTTGTGACCATCTTGTATTGTTATAATTAATGCTTGAATAACATAGTTTTGTAAATACAAGTTTTAAACATTTGTTGTTGTATTCCCAGTATCTTTAGAAATTAGGGCTGGTGGACTATAGCTCAGCAGTAGAGCACTTGCCCAAGATACCCTCCCCAGCACTGAAAAAGTTAAAAAAAAAAGTGGGATTGTTGAGTTAATAGGTAAATATATAAGCAGTTTTGGGAGATGTTGCCAAATCTCATTCATAAGGGTTGTATCATTTTGTATACTTATTAGCAGTGTCTGAGAATTTATATTCCCCCACATTCTCTCACCTACTGAGTATGTTGTCAAACGTTTGGATCTTGCCAATGCAAGTGAGAAATGGTATCTTGGTGTGGTTTAATTTGTATTTTGTTCATTATGAGCTAAGCAGAGCATGTTTCCATATGTTATAGCTATTTGCATTTCTTTTCCTGAGATCTGTTTATTTCTTCAGCCCATTTTTGTATAGGTTTGCTGGCCATTTTATTTATAATGTTCTTTATATTTCAGGAACATGATTCTTTGGACAATAATATGTTGCAAATATTTTTTTTCAGTTTGTCATTGTCAAACTGCGTGTGTGTGTGTGTGTGTAGCAGGTTTAGATACAGCCAGGAAAGATTTTTTCAATGAGGCAGGTTTTGCCCACTCATAATACATAGAAAATTTCACTTAATATTTTCTAGTACTTGTTTATTTTCTATTTTTACATTCATGTTTCTTATCCATTTGTAGTTTATCTTTTGAATAAGTAGAGAAAAATCCAATTTTATAATTTTCCATGTGGTAACGCTACTTATTAGAAAGTCTATTTTCCCCAAACTAACTTTTATTGTACCCCAAATGTCCAGTTGGTTCTGTTTCTGGATTCTCTATTCTGTGCCACAATCTCTATGTATTCCTGGGCTTGGACGAGGGTACATGAATTAATTATATAGTCTGCCCTCCCTGTACCCTTCATTGCTCTTCTTTTTCAGTGCTTTCCTGCTTATTCTTGTTCTTTTGAATTGACTATATTCAACTTGACGACAGATTTTTAAAGATCCACAGATGTTCATTTCCTCCCCAAATTAAATGTCCCCAGTTTCTTCAATTTTTAGCACGTGCTTTTCGGGCTATTCATGATTCTGTTCTTTTCCACAAGTCATGCAACCCTAAAATGTGGCATCCAGAAATGAAGCCACCGGCGTGGGGTGATAATGACATGATTCCTTAGGGTTAGGCTTTTTTAAAAAGAGTGTCATCCACAATTGGAGAAAGTAACAGGACTAGAGTGAGCAGAGAAGGAAAGCCCAGTCCGAGCAGTAGTCCTTTAGAAGGGAGCAGGAGAAGCTTCTCCCCTTCTGTCTGCACTTTTGGGGGCAGGTAGGTACCTGGTGTCTCAACACGTTGACAAAAGGGTTTTGCTCTGGGAGGGGCTGGGAGGCCTGACTTTCTCCTTTTTCCTAGTCTCTGCCTATAATCCCCTTCTGCTAGTTTCCCTGGCTTCCTCCAGGGCCTTCTAAATCGCCGGTCCTCTCCCAGTTCCGGGGACAGGTGAGCCTCTTTCCTTCTGGAGTCCTTTCATTTGGACTCTTCCGCTTGGCTCTACTGGCGCTGTCCCCCGCCGGGCTCCGCAGTTGGTTCTTCCCGCTCCCTGCCACGCCCCTCAGCATCCTCTGTCTGCTCACTGCAGTCCACCCAGGGGCTTCCTCTGATGACTGGTTTTACATGCCTTGGGCAGAAAGCGCCTGTGGTGGAGGAAGGCAAAGTTCACTCCCAGTACCCGCCCCCTGCGCTGGGTCCTACTGAAGTAGGAAATGGTGAAAGAGAGAGTCCTGTGCTGTTCTGCAGGGAAGCGTCGCTTCCACTCAGCCGTCCCTACACCATGGACTCAGTACCTGCCACTGTGCCTTCTGTCACTGTTTCCCTGGGGGACCCAGAGCTCCTGGGACCCCTGTCGGGTGGCTGAGTTCTGGCGGAGTGGGTGCACTGACTGTCGTGGCAACAGAGAAATGGAGTGTGTCAGGCCCAAGGCAGGCAGGACGTGACTGTATGGTTAAGCGAGGCCGGTGAGAGTGTACTTGAGCTTTCCCCACTTGCACTTTTTTTTTTGACGGAATAGAGGTGACAACCTCATGGTATGTTCTGAAATGCAGCCAACAATCCAAACAGCTAATGTTACTACGGGTCTTTTCCCTAAGGAGACTGCTGGGGAATTGGGCCCAAGTGACAGTTATCTCATATTACATGTAGAGGGCGGTGAAAACAGGGAAGAGTTGGCAGGTGTTTACTGCACTGCCTTTGAGCAACCATTTAAAATTAGGCTCTGAATTTTATAGAAGGATGTTAAATTCAGAGAAGTTTATCTAAGCCAGTTTTCAAGAGTTGTCTGAAATTACATGTCACGTATCTGTATATAAGAGTGGAATGGAAGTAAGATTAAAAATCTTATACATATATCGTCATTGTTTTTATTTGTTGCCATAAAATTAATTAGTTCTTTCATATATTTAAGTTTTGTCTTAAATGAATATTTTATATTTTTTTTTTAAAGAGAGAGAGAGTGAGAGAGGGGGACAGAGAGAGAGAGAGAATTTTAACATTTATTTATTTTTTCTTAATTCTCGGCGGACACAACATCTTTGTTGGTATGTGGTGCTGCTGAGGATCGAACCCGGGCCGCACTCATGCTAGGCGAGTGCGCTACCGCTTGAGCCACATCCCAGCCCCTTAAATGAATATTTTAAATTATAAAAACCAGGTTATCTAAGAGAAAAAAATGATCCAGAGGGATTCTAGCCAGGTGTTAGACAATGTGATGATATAGGGCCAGTTACAAACTGGAAATGTATGCTCAATTTAAAGTATTTAGATTCGGGCTGGGGTTGTGGTTCAGTAGAGCGCTTGCCTAGCATACATGAGGCACTGGGTTCGATCCTCAGCACCATATAAAAACAAAACAATGTGTCCACCCTAAAACTAAAGATACATAAATAAATATTTTTTAAAAGTATTTAGATTCATTATACTTGAAAACACTGGAAGCGAACAAAAAATATGAGACTGCCAGTATCCTCTCTCTTGAAGAAGCTATTGGAAAATATTGAGGAGGTGGATTTCTGATGAGGAAGTTGGTTTAGAATTGCCATGATTCTTTGTGACTGTTTTGTTATAAATTTAAAGTTTCCCATTTTTTCTAATTTGTCTGTTTAAGCTGTTTACTACATTGCCTGATGATACTCAACCTGGGCCTGATTTTTATGGACTACCATGGAAGCCTGTAGTATTCGCTGTTTTCTTTGGGATTGTATCCTTTGTCATTTTCTCTTGGAGAACTGCTCTTGTGAGTAAATTAACTTACTTATACCTTAGCACATAAGCACAAGGATTATTTTATATAGTCACTGCCCCCCCCCTTTTTTCTTTTTCAATTGCTAAAACACAAAATAGTGGTTTAAGTCAAACTAACATTATAAAATAATTTAGTGTGGGTGCAGTTGGTAGAACTGGTAATTCTTACAGCCATCCTGACCAGTAGTTTCATATGTATCAGAAGTCTTAAAAGTGGGATAAAAGATGGGATAGGTTAGATAAATATCCTTTTATGTAGCATATATGTCTAGTAATCTATCTTAAAGAAATAACTATGCTTTGAAGATTTTGGTAATGTTTTTCAATGGAACGGTGTATTAGATTGAAGACTTAGCACAACATAATTCATTTAGGGGTTATTGTATGTTCGATTAGTGGAATAGTAGGCAGATTTATTTATTTCAAAGCTTTGAGGTACAGAAAATGCTCACAATTAAATGTGAAGTGGGAAAAAAAAGCAGAAACTAAGATTTAAATGTTGATGAACTGTATGTTAATATAAACATACAAACAGGGGGAAATGCTGCAAAGAAATACAGTAAAATGAGAAAAAGGAGATGATATAATTTTTCCAGTCTTTTATATAAATTTTTCCCAGATTTTATGATTTGATCATATGTACAGAAAATACCTTTTTATTTGGAAGTATAGATTATGTGTTGTCCAAAAATCCATTAAATGTTTTGTTCATTAAGGGTTTTTTTTTTCCTGAGCAGAATTAGTCTATCTCTATGTATGTGTGTACATATATGTATAAGTGTGTGTGTGTGTGTGTGTGTGTGTGTGTGTGTGTATATATGTGTGTGTGTGTGTGTGTGTGTATATATATATATACTTATACATACTTATGTTTGTACTGTAGGTCATTCTGTTTCATAGTTATTTAACATAATTGGAAGAAAATTATTTTAGGTAAATGGACTTTGCATATGAAAAGCCTAACAGTTAAAGAGGCCAAAAACATTGGATACAAATCTTTTCAAATCTGAGTGTTCTTTTTCTGATTTCTTAATTATTTCAGACATATCATTGTTAAGATAAGTTTCCTCTCCTTGTACAATTGAGTGTAAAATCTCTTAGAAAGTATTCCCTTCTTAAATAGAAGAATTGTTTGCCTGGATTCCTGTGAGGAATTTTCTAATCTCATTGAACTTTTTCTCAGCTAAAAGTAAAAAAGAAATAGAAGGATAAAGAGAAGAGAAAAACATGAAAACATTTTATATTTCTCTCTCTTGTTTCTTTCATTTCAAGAATGCTGGTACCTGTTTCTCTTTTCACTAGGTTATGTGGGATGTGGTTCCTAGCTTGTTGCTCCTCAGTTTCAGCATTTGACTTTAAAACTTTAGTCTCCCTACCTTAGATGACTGCTTTTATGCTACTTCCCATTTTTCTCTGTTGTCATTTTGAGTAAAAGGTTAGCAAGGCTATGACATTAAAGAAATGTTCATTTTTTTATGTGTTGGAGTTTTCTGAATGCAATTTCCTGTTACGAAGATCCCCTGGATGATCCGTGGACACATCTGAATATCCCATCACCATTTATAACATTTGAAAGGACAAGTAATATGCTAAGTTACAAAGAAATTTAGTGATGTTTTAAAAAATTTTCTGCTTAGGTTTTATTATCAGGTAGTTTATTGCTGTTTTTTGGAAACGATTGTTTTTGTCCGTTCCAGAATATGTTAATTGTCATTTCTCTTATTGCTTGTGCATTTTCTTCAAGCAGTCTTTCCTTTCAGATTTCTTGCTATATATTTAGTGGTTTGCAGAAATAAGATGATGTAGCCTCTTAGTTTCTAAATTCAGCCAATAGCCAAATTTAAATTGGAGTTCTAAGATGTTTTCTGGTGAGTGAAAGTGGCATATCTTAGTACAAAGATTATGCATTTAATATTGTTTCCTCAGATTTCTTTTGAATAGTCATTGTTTCTAGACTTTATCCTGGTTATTTAGAATTGTCAAGTAAATGATTTTGAGTATACACACACATACACACATCTTTGCTGTGAAATAAGGTACATATCTTAGTGTTTTTATGTCAGAGGCTATTTATGAAATATCACTACCAATTAAATTTAAAAGGCTTGCTAACCTTTACTTATTTTTAATCCTATAAATTATTATCCTGAACCAGAATGTTATTAAATTCTCACTTGGTTATGATTCTGACTGTTGTTTTAGGAATGCTGTTTCTATTGAGCAGATGTTTGACATCAAATTTAATCTTTTTTCTCTCTTCTAGGTAAAAGATAGAGTATATCAAGGTAAATTTTTAGGTTTCTTAAACTTGTAATAACCCCTTTGTATTGGTGTTTGATGTGTGTTTTATGTATGTTAGAAGTAGATACAGTGACTTTTAATGTCTATTATCTTTTTTACCTCCTGAAAATTTTACTATTCCTAGGTTGCTAGCATGGATAATAGAGTAGATGATGATGGTTCCAACTCTGAGATAGGAGATAAAGAGGAGGAACAAATTGTGGATAGGGAGATGATGATAAGTTTTAATTTGGGGCAGATTAACTTTGAATATTGATGTAATGCAGATGTATTACATTTGAAGAGTATTTCTATGTTAATGATTTAATCATGCATTAAGTAATTGAGTAGATAATTTGAAGAATGGTAATGTGAATCAGTATGTTTTCATTTCTGTTTTTCTTTGCAAAGAATTAAATGATTCCATTTTCGGAAAAGAAAGTGTTTTGAGAAGGGGGGAATATCAAGCTACAACACTTTACTGTATTTCCCATCTGTGAAATAAGCTTAAATTGAAATATCATTTTGGATGGGAGGGGTTCCTGGGATTGAACTCTGGGGCACTCTACTGAGCCACATCGCCAACCCCCTATATTTAGAGACCAAGTCTCACTTAGTTGCTTAGTGTCTCGCTCTTGCTGAGGCTGGCTTTGAACTTGGAATCCTTCTAGCTCAGCCTCCTGAGCCACTGGGATTACAGGTGTGCACCACTGCACCCAGCAAAATATCATTGTTCTTATATTTTTCTTAAATTCTAATAATTTTTATACTCTTATTGCTAATAAGCATAGATTGCTTTTTAAAAGCATAATAGTTATGCTAAGAAGTATTTCCTCATAGTACCATATAACATGTCTTTGCTTTTAGTAGATTGAGTAATTGAATTTCATTTAGTGATTGTAATAATCTTGTGTATTTCCCCCTTCTAGTCAATGAACAGCAAATTTCCAAAAAGGTGAACAATTTCATGAAAGAAAATGAAGAACTAATGCAGAAATTGTCAAATTATGAACAGAAGGTATAATTATTTTTTTGTTTCTTTCTCCCTTGGTTCTAGCTTGAATCATTCCTACCTGTTTTAATTTAAAATCATATTTTAAAATTTTTGTTTCATTATTTCCTACAAATCATCCAAATTCTAAACAGTCATATGTATTAAGTACTGCTTTCTTCTGGAAAGGGTCACTTGTCTGGAAGTAACTTGTATGGTAGCACTATAATTTGTGTATCTTAATTCTGAATGCTTTATTTACATAGATGAAGGAATCAAAGAAACAGGTCCAAGAGACCATGAAACAAAATATGATTCTTTCTGATGAAGCAACTAATTATAAGGTAAAAATCCCTTCTTTGGGGGGAATTACATTCTAAACTCAAAAGTAAATGTAATGAGTGAGTAATCTTGACACCTTTTTTTTCCAGGATAAAATGAAGCTTCTTGAAAAAGCTAAAGAACTTCTGGATGAGGGAGCTAAAAGTCTTCATGTTATGTTAGAATCTGAGAGAGAACAGAAAGCTAAGAATCAGGACGTGGTAAGAGTTTTGCTGCTAAGTATTACTGCAATTTGGCTTTTGAAATATTTTGTAAAATTGGTTAAGTTGAACTTAGTCCAGCTGTTAACTAAAGTAAGATTAGGAGTCAAGGAAGTTGAACCCACTTCTGCCCATTTTGTGGAACTTTTAAGTACTGATACAACAACTTAAAAAATTTTTACTTACATATTTCATTTTCAATTTCTATAAGTTTCTGTAATTACATAAAAGTTGCAAAAGATGGTAGAGAGTGTGTTCTGAAATATCCTACCCCAAGTAAGCTTGATCACCTAGCTGAGGTAGTATTTATCAGATTTCTCCACTGTAAAAATTCTTTCCAATCCTTTTCATATTGTATTCTTTGGAAGTTACCATGCATAGCCCACAGTTAAAGTATGAAGAGTTACAAGCTCAGGATGCAGCTCATGGTGGAGCACTTGCCTAGCATGCATGAGGCCCAGGATTCAATCCCAGGCATTGCAAACAAAGATTGCAGATTTATGTCCACTTCCTTAAGGAGCAAGTATCTTTATAATTTTTTTGGAATTCTTCTGTATGTGAGATTAGTCTATTCTTCCTCAAATTTTATCATTTTTTACTTCAGATAAGAAAATTTTAAAAATGATCTTGGGAAATTTTTTTCTCTATCACTAGAAAAAAAATTACTAATTTGAACTGGTTTACTTGAAACAGTAATTAATTAGTTAATTTTCTATGCTTTAAAACATTTTATTTACTTATTGCATTATGATTTTCTATACTTTGAACTTTTTTTCTGGTTATCTCATAAACAGTAAGGTTGTGGATGCCATGAAATATTTATGACTTCATTTTCCCTCATCTCTTTCAGTTCTTGATTTTTTGCTTAGTCCAAAGCTGTATCCCCTGCATTTACCTGAAATGTAATGGGATGGCTTGACAAAAAATTTGTTGTGTTTATCTTTTTTAGTATATATATGTATGTGTACGTACACACCCACACACACACACACACACACACACACACACACACACACACACACACATATATATATCAGTATTTCTACTGAAATCCTAATGCATATTTTGTGTTCTGTTTTCACCTGGCAGATAATGGAAAATAAGAAATCTATAGAGAAGCTTAAAGATGTCATTTCAGTAAATACTTCTGAACTTTCAGAGGTAAAGCTGCCAACTATTGCTAACGGATATTAATACTACATCTTAGTTTTGTTGCGGACCAAAAATTTGAGGTGTGCTAAAATGTGCAAAAAATGAGAACTATATGATGTCTTGTTTGGGAAAGTATAACTTTGTTTCTTCTTTGGAATTAATTCACTAACTGTAGTGTTTTTCATTAGCTTCAAATTCTCCTTACTGAAGCTAAGCTTCGTGAAGAGAAGGGGAAGTTGAAATGCTGTCAGCTTCAGAAAGAAAATACCATGCTTAAGAAGGAGAAAGAGCAGGTAAAGAAAATTTGATGTCATACATAATGTAAACTAGAGAAGTGAATATCATTATCTTGTATCTTTCTTGGATCTGTTTCTGAGGTAAGGAATTTTCATGTAGTACCTTTTCTAGATATGCAAAGTTTAAACAATGCTCCCCAAATTGAGTGCATATATATGGTCTCCATCTGTTTTGGATTTTTGGATTATTGCTTTCCTTATCAAATGTCAATCAGTTATTAACTTGCATAGCCTCAAAGAAACTTTTTAAACCAGAAAATTAAGTATTTTATGATCCTCTTTTGAATAGTTACTGATTCACCGGCCAAGGGAAGATTACATGATAAGGAATCTAAATTTAGGAGACAGTCATATGTGCCCAGCCATTCCTGCTGGAGATAAATTATTTGAATTGGCAGCAATTTTCTGGGAAATGCAATAAACAGGGTCAACTTCCTGATAGCTCTGATGTTCTTACTGCAGCTGTGAGAGTTGGGGCCACTCTGCCCTCTTCCTTAACCAAGGTCTCAACCCCCTCGATTGAGGCAGGCCACCGAGGAGTATGGCTCTCTATTTCTTTGTCTAAGTCTTGTAGTCCTGATATATCCAGTGCAGAAACCCCTCCCTAACCCATAGGAATTCATGTGTTTTGACTTTTCAGTTGCAGCAGGAAGTAAAAGACTGGAGTACATCACACGCTGAGCTCAGTGAACAAATGAAATCATTTGAGAAGACCCAGAAAGATTTACAAGTAGCTCTTAGTCAAAAAGATGATACTATTAATGTAAGTTTATACTCCAAATACATGTTTCATCTCATGAATTCTCCTGAAATCTTCTGAATTAAAATCGAGAGTCTTCCAACCTTTTGCTTCTTTTCTAGGCTTTGACTAATCACATCAAACAGTTGAATCTGTTTCAATGTGAATCTGAATCTGAGGATCAAAGTCGAGATGAGTCAGATGAATTAACCAATGGAGAGTTAGCAGGTAAGATCAGTCTCAGTGAGGTTGAATCCTTTTTTGCTTTCCTGTCTTTAATTAAGTATACAGATGCCACTTTTCAGCTGGCTTAATTTCTTCTTAAGCTTCAGGGTTGTAGACACATATCACTGGATCTATAGATATGTCTGTTGCATTGGCAGAGGTGGGTTGTTGGGGTATAATGTAGCAATAGGCATGTGAAGAACACTGACTTTTTCTATCCTATTGAAAACTAGTAAGTACACTGCAGCTACAATAGTCATATCCTATACCTCTAAGTATTGAACATTGTACAGTAAGAGAAATTTATTTCTTAACTTATGCAGATGATACTTGATTTTGATACTCATCATCTCTATGGCTCTGTGGTTTTAAGTCCACAGTCAGTCTTAAGAGTCCGGAGGTAGTTGGAACCATAAACTAAGGCTGTGAGAACAGAGGCTAGAGACTATCAGAAAGCTAGAGAGGGAGTGTAACAGTGTTTACTGATGAGGAAAATATTTCCAGATGTTTTCTCCCAAGTTGGATATTGCTTACATAGCAAGTATTTCAAACCACACCTGGTAGTAGATTCAGGGAGAAAATAGAGGATTGAATCTTTCTAAACAAGACACTTATTGCCCAGGTGAAGATAGATCTGAGAGAGTAGAAAAGCTTTTATCTTACAAGAATAGCATAGATAACATTTTAGTTGTGCAAACTAGAAATTCACTTTTTTTTTTAAGACAGACACAGTACTTTTATTTATTTTTATGCTGAGGATCAAACTCAGTGCCTCACACATGCTAGGTGAGCACTCTACCACTGAGCCACAACCCCAGTCTGAAATTCACCTCTCTCTTTTTTTTTTAAAATCTAAGCTTGCAATTCTCTTAAAAGTCATTAGTCTAATCAGTATAATTATTTAATTGATTTTTTTCTTCCAGTGTTTGAACACAATCATTCTTTAGTTTAGGGAAGTTAGGAGAATATAGAGTTAAAAGTAAGGAAAGAAAAAGCTAAAGTCTTTTGTTTTTTAGGTGATCGGAACGAGAAGATCAAAGATCAAATTAAGCAGATGATGGATGTCTCTCAGGTATAGTTCTTTGTAAGAGTCCCATAGTACCTGTGAATTCTTCCTGTGCCTCACTTTTAAGAATACCTCTCTTTTCTGCAATTTTTAGACAAAAACTACAATATCAGTAGTTGAAGAGGATCTAAAACTTTTACAACTTAAGCTAAGAGCCTCGATGTCCACAAAATGTAATCTAGAAGGTGGGTTCTTCTTGAGAAGAAATTGCCATGTTGGAAAGACTTAAAAATTTATTGAAAAGATAAAGAATGGCTTCTTGCTTTCATGCTTCTTACTTTTCTTGGCACTACTCCCTCAAACAAGTTCTTAAGTCCTTGTACACATATAGAGATAAGCTGTTTTATCCTTTACAGACCAAATAAAGAAATTAGAAAGTGACTGCAATTCACTACGGTCTTCTAAAGTTGGACTGGAAGAGGAATGCAAAACTCTTAGGCAGAAAGTGGAGATTTTAAATGAACTCTACCAGCAAAATGAGATGGCACTAAAAAAGTAAGATTTCCATTGTTTGTTATTGTTATGATTGTGTGAACTAACAGATAATTTTATCTAGTAGAGATTTGTCTTTTTTCCTTTGTTTTGTTTCCTATAAGTTGCATTTTTCTTTCCATCATCAGTCTTAAGAGTCCTGAGGTAGTTGGAACCATAAACTAAGGCTGTGAGGACATCGTAATCGATTGTCAAATTCATATGAAGGCAAGAAGTGGTAAACTGGTATTAACAGTCACTGATGTGGAAATACCTTTCAAAGATCTAGACCCTTTCTATGATCCCACTATTTATTTTAATTTCCTTTCATTGTGATCAGTTATGTAATTCTAATATTTTGAACTTGTATCTCTAACTCTGGACCTTTAAAAATACTGAGTGTTTTGGAATGACATGTTTTAGTAGAATAAAAACTTCAAAAAGGAATAATATTTACTAATTGATGGTACAAGTTTTGGACTTGAGTATCTCAGATGTTCACACTAAAAATTGAACTGTGGCAAGGATTTTAGGAGTTACGATTACAGAAGTACTTGTTTGTAGTATATATTTATATATTAATCTTCTCAGTGTGGAGCTAGTTATTTTTTGGAAGTTCATTTGAAGTTTTTAATCCACAAAATACTTGAATTCTCTAAAAATAGTTTTTTTGTGTGTCAGATTTTATTTGTTTGCACCTGATTTATTAACAAGATATATATATATATATATATATATATATATATATATATATATATATCTTGTTAAAGCAAAGACAGACCTTCTTATAGACCTAACTATTTTTAGGTATTTTGACTTCTGTTGCCTAATTAATGCATTAAATATTGAAACCTTTCCATTAACTTTTCTAAAATTCTGTGATCTCCAAGCGACCTTTTTAGAATCTCAAATTTTTGTTCAGGCCAGTTCTAAATGCCTGGCCTGTTTCAAAGAAACATTTCTCATTTTATCACTTTTTTTTTTTCAAAAGAACACTTGTTTTCTCTGTCCCTACTAGTAATATGAATGACCTAAATGGCAATTAATTTTCTTTGTAATGCAGTTAAATTGTAGCACTATTTTCCTCAACTCCTCCAAAATTCATTCAGTCATCATCTGTGGTTTGTACTCTTTTTTTTCTCATCCCCAGGTACTATGTTAGTTCATGCCTGTGTCATCTTTTCTGTTTCTAACCTAGGTCATCTTTCTTCATTCTCCATTATTTATATTTTTATATAATTTATTTCAAATTCTTAGTAATTTTCTCTATAGCCGCTTGAGTGGACTTTCTAAAATATAAGTCTGTCCATGTCAATATGTGCCTGTGGTTTATGAAGAATTTGCTTTCTATTTGATGACCTGTTCTTTTTTTCTTCCTTGTATCTTTTTAATAGTTTAAATATTTTTAATTATTTTCCTCATCACCTGTATAAGCTTGATGTAATCATAAATTATAATGGAATTATAATTATATAATTATAATTATAATTTTATTCATCTTCTCATAATTTAAAGGCCTTGGTATATATTCTGGATTTAATAAAAACCTGACATAGATTAATAGGTTTATTACTTGTTTTTATGGGCTTTAAGTAGCTCCTGAATCAGATAACTGTTGTGGCATCGTATGTTAGTACTTCATATACTGTGAACTCCACAAGATATTCATTCAGTTTATACACATATTTAAAGTTTCTGTAGTTCTGCATTCTACACTGTTGGTTTCTTATTTGAAATTATTTTCATTCTATTTGAACATTGTCCTTTAATGATAGATTTGATTAGTGTATCAAAGTAGTACAAGGATAAACAGAGAATAGTATTTTATCCACTAAATATTGCTACCTTTATAATCTGTATTAGGTTGACATGAACTTCATGATTAGAGTTAAAACCAGTTTCCATTTTTAAAGGATCTTTCTTTTGGCTACTGAATTTTGACTGTTACTTAGTTTTAGCAATTTGAAAATATCCAATTAATTACCATCTGTTTTAATTTTTTTTCTTTAAGGAGTCCATTATCATTGTTGTTTGGTCTTATCTCCCTCCCCTAATTCCTGTAGTCATTTCTCTCTTTTTTTAACAGTTGTATTGGGAAGTGCCTAGGTGTAGTTTTCCCCACCCCACCCACTTTTTCCTCTTGCAGTTATGTTGCTTGGGACCATTAAACATTTCTTGAATTTTCGAGTCTTTTTCTAAATGTTGATTTTACCTCATTCTCTCTTCTGATTATAATAATGCATATTAGAATTTGATTTCCCCTGCCTCCTATATTCTGGATTTACTTCTTCTGGATATTTTCTTCTGACCTGTCTTAAAAGCGGTAGGATTTATTTTACTTCCCAAATCTGTTGTTAAAATCATTCATTGAGTTTAGGATTTTAAAAAGTTCAGGGTTTAAAATATTATTTTAGTTGTAGATGGACATAATATTTTATTTTATTTTTTATAGGATTTTTTTAAGAGAGAGAGAAAGATAATTTTAATATTTATTTTTTAGTTTTTGGCGGACACAACATCTTTGTTTGTATGTGGTGCTGAGGATTGAACCCGGGCTGCACACATGCCAGACGAGCGCCTTACTGCTTGAGCCACATCCCCAGCCCGACACAATATTTTATTTATTTTATGTGGTGTTGAGGACTGATCCCAGTGCCCCACACATGTGGGGCACGTACTTCACCACTGAGCCACAACCCCAGTCCTATTTCAGTACTACAGCTCAAACCCAGGACCTTGAGCCATGTGCTCTACTATTGAGCTACCTCCCCAGACTCCTTGCTCTTTCTCATAAGGGACTAGTGTCTTACTGCTTTCCAAGCTATCTTTAATCTCATCATTCTGCCTCTGCCTCCAAGTATCTTCGACTGTATGTAGGTTACCACACCCAACTATTTCTTGGTTTTATAGTTTCTAATCCTTTGACAAAATTCATAATCTTTTTTTTCCTCTTTTGTGGTGCTGGGGTTTGAACTCAGAGCCTTGTGCATGCAAGGCAGCACTCTACCAACTAAACTATATTCCCAGACCTGAAATTCATAATCTTGACTTTACTTTTTTGACTATATAAAGCACAGTGATTTTAAAACATGTGCGGTTAACCCCATTAGGTGGTTTCCTTTTCTGTGGGATTTTTCTCACAGAATTTTGTCTTATGGAGTGTCTGGTCAGTTTTGATTGGCTAACATTGTTGTGATAATTATACATGAAATTTGAGGACTAAGATGAAGTTATCTTCTTATAGAAAAGTGTTGAGGTTACTTGAGTAAGATTGTCACTTCAAACTTAGTCAGCAATTAAGATAATTCAAAAATGACTTGTCTTTCCAATGTTTCAGTATTGTTCCTTTTGGATTTTTTGCCTGTTCATCACTTAAGTGTGCAGTACTTTCTAATCTAAACTCAAAGGCTAGGGCTTTTATTAAGGGTCCCTTTATTTGTAGCCCCAAACACTTCTTTTTTCCTCTAAGCCCAGGAATTTGATGAAGGCTTAGTTCAGACTCATTATATCTTTGTGTTATCTTCAATATGTGGGTAAACCTAGGAGAAAAGTACCTTAAAGTGCCAGCTTTACTTGTAATTCTGAGATTCCTTTTTCTAATGGATCTTGGCCACATACATATATCTTCACTACCTTTTTAGCTTGTATCCTTTCAAACACAATTTTATATTCTTATAAAGATGTTTTGATTGTTCTTAGTGCTCTCAGACTAACTCTTTGGTAATTGGAAACAAAATTCTCTCTGTCCTTCAAGATTCAGTTTTCTCCATATTCCTTCTTAAGCCAGTGGGGAAAATTATTATATTCATTTATACCTGAAACAGTGAGCTCTTTTATTCTTTAGCATCTTACAAGGTAACTAGTATATTATAGCCACTCATAAAATACTTGCTAAAGAATTAAATGAGAAGCTATATAAGAATATATAATCCCCTTTTTCTATTTGGTATCAATAATCCTTTTTTACTATAGTTTTTCTGATTTATGGAAAATTAAGTTTCAAGTTAATTATCTTTTGAATTGGAACTATGGTTAAAGTAGTACAAGGATAGCAGAAAATAGTATTTTTAAAATCATTAAATGTGGCTACCTTTGTCTCAGTAGATGAACATCTTGAGTTTCATGATCAGAGTTAAAACTTGTCAGTAGATAATACTCTGATCGTGGGTCAGTTTGGCTTCTTTTTCTGGTTGACAGACATTATCAAAACTCAGATTTGTCTTTTTGCTTAATTGCAATTCTTTTGAAATATATATCTAAAGTGTGAAAAATGTTCTGTGGCTAATTGCATAGCTAAAAGACATATTCTAGAAGATTTTTTCTTTGTGACTATATCTTTATTATGGTACCAGTCTTGGATTGAGAAAAGAGTTCCTCCATGACAAAGATATACTTAGTGTCCTACCCATGGCAGAAACGAGAAAAGAATTATCCCTTGCTTTATCCTAATATGTTTAATTATGTTAGGTTTATCAGTCCTGACCTTCCACATTGAAGTAAAGTGAGTTTTTATTATCTTACACACAGGAGACTTGCCCTTGGGGCACATGTTGTTTTCACATTTATTTTATTTACTGGTAAATAGAGAATTAAGAGGAAAAATTAGAAAATGTAAGTGATTTGCCAGAGTTTGATTTACAAAATTGCAGGTTTGAATTCTTATTTTATGTGCCTAAGCATTTTATAGAATTGTGGGAAGTGATATTCACAGAGAGAAACTTTTGATTTGATAACTGGCTTTATTTTAGGAAAGTGAGCCAAGAAGAATATGAGAGACTAGAAAAAGAGCAGCGGCTGTCAGCTGCAGATGAAAAGGTGGTTTCTGCTGTACAGGAAGTTAAAAATTACAAGTGAGTTTAGTTTCTAAAGGAGGGTGTCAATGTCTAATAAACTAGTGGTGGCTTTCTTTTTTAATCTTTTTTTACATTATGTAGATAGAAGAAAATAGCATGGAAGTATAAATAACGAGAGGATATGAATACATTCAATTCACACAGGAGAAAAAATAAATTTCAACTTTACAAATGAAAAATGTTAACAAAAATTTACTTATACCCAATGGGCAAGACCATAGGGAACTTGGTCAATGCAAACAGTTCTGGGGGTTTTGCATGTTGTAGTAATTCTTTAAGAAATCAGTTTGCTGTGTGATGTATCAAGACCCACAAAAGTGTGGCATTTGATAGACCTTGGAAATCTTTTATGGATATAATTTGAAAAAAAGAAAAAAAGTTTTAAGGAGGAAGATATTTCTAGCAGAATTACTTGAGAACACACTGATGAACAGTTAAGGAAATTATAATTTATCATTCAGAATCTCTAGCAATTAAATGATAAAGAAGTTATTAGTATTGGGTCTTTATTTTATTTTATTTATTTATTTATTTATTTATTTATTTATTTATTTATTTATTTTTGGTGCTTTACTACTAAGCTACATCCTTAGACCTTTTTTTTTTTTTTTTTTACTTTGAGACAGGGTCTCAGTTGCATAGGTTCCCACTTAATTGCTGAGACTGACCTCGAACTTGTGATCCTCCTGCCTCAGCTTCCCAATCATTGGGATTACTGGCATGTGGCATTGCACCTGGCCTGTAGTATTAGTTTTGATCACACTGGATTCATATAACTATAGAAATGTTTTTCTTATGTATGATAAAGTCTTTAAAAGTATAGCTGATGGAATAAAGGGAAAATGGTCAGAAATGTTTCAAATGTTATTCAATTGTTGTAATTCTTAGGCGGAGAATTGAAGAGATGGAAGAAGCATTACAGAAAACCAAGCACTCGTTTACAAACCAGGTAGTAATTAATACTGTCCTGTAGTTGCAGAATTTCTTGATATCTAATACAGACAATTATAGGCTATTATAATGAGTCCCTAAAAACATATTTTTTAATGTATTGTCTTTTTCAGATTGCTATGCATGAGAAGAAAGCTCATGATAATTGGGTAAGATTTTTTCCCCCTTTTCTTTATTTTGTGCATAGCCTACTGCAACTGAATTTGAATATTTTCTCTTTAATAGCTCAAAGCTCATTCTGCAGAAAGAGCTATAGCTGAAGAGAAAAGGGAAGTTGCTAATTTGAGACAGAAGTATGTGATTTTGGTATCTTCCTATATGTTTTATAGTGTTTTAAGGTTATGCTAGATATTATCTATGAAGGAATAGATTGCTGTTTCATAATTCAGTCCATTCTTTCTCAATATTCAAGACTATTGGAAATGACCCAAAAGATCGCAGTGCGTCAAGATGAACCCGGGATTGTAAAACCTATGCTGGGAAGACCAGATTTACAAAATCCTCCTCAGAGAGGTAGGGGGCACTTTGTAAAAGGAGCTATTTTATTTCTTGGTGCAGAATGTATGTAAATTACTTTTTATTTCTGTGTGTAATGGTTATGAAATAATCTGAATGATTTGCTAAAGCAGGAGGTGAGGGTTGGTGTCAGGGAGAAGGCTGCCTTAAAGTAGTAACACGGCATTGTTTTCTTTAGGTCCACTGATCCATAATGGCTCTTTTGGTCCATCCCCCATGAATGGTGGAGAATGTTCCCCTCCACTGACAGCAGAGCCAGCTGGGAGACCTCCTTCTGCTACTCTTAATCAAAAAGATATGCCTAGAAACGGATTTGGTGAGCATTCACATGTTGCTTTATAGTAAACTGCTTCAAGGTTTTTTTTTTCCCCTTTTGAATATTCTAATGAAAACATTGAATTTGGGCCTGTACAATATATAGAAGATAATTTCTTACTTTATCTTAGTGAATGTTTTCTGGAAAATCTGTTCTAGAATAGAAAACATTTTTTTTTTTCCTGGAGGTCCCTGTATTGTTTTTTTCTTTTAAATTTTACACTGCGAAGTGTAAACCTTTATCTTTAAATTAAATCTCTATGGTGTTCCTTTCCCAAATATTATAAAAGCCTTAAACTTTATGTAGCATACATATTATTTCCAACATGAAATACTGAATCTTATTTCAAATTCTAAATAGGACTGTAGTCTTGGTAAGATTGGAAGTCAGGTTATACAGACTAAAGAAAAGCCAGCCTACACATACTTTAAGTCTATAGCTTAAAGTTTAGGACCAGTACTTATTAATCTCCTGTTCTATCAACCCAAGGCAGTTCTTTATTTTACTTAAGTCTCTTCATAAATTGTGATTTACGTATTGGGCAACCCATTTAAAAAATATTTTTAATTGTAGATGGACATGATATCTTTATTTATTTTTTAAATGTGTGCTGAGAATCAAACCCAGTGCCTCACACATGCTAGGCAAACACTCTACAACTGAGCTATGACACCAACCCCTGGGCAACCCATTTTTCATGTTGCTTTCTAGTTATTGTTGAATCCTGACCTGTCCACCAGTGGTTTATTTCTTCTGAAAAATACATACAAGGGCTCTGATCTTTCTTTCCCAAGGTCAATGGATGGACCTTTACCTCGTACTGGTCTTCTGAGGCATCTAGGAAACCCGTTGCCTCTGGTAAAGGGACCAAGTAATTTCAAAGAATCTGTAATTGTGGATGGAGGATTTTTATTCTTTTCATGTTAGAATAGTCTGAATCCATTCTTTGATCTCTAACAGACTCAGGATGTGGTCCAGCTCACATGAACAGCAGCTCCAGAAGTTCTTCTCCAGCTAAGGTGACGAATGAGGGCAAGGTAAGTTCTGTAGTTACTGTGAATCATGTGGTCATGCAGGAACATGTAGCTTTCCTACAGTACTTGCTCTTTGCTTTATCCTTCTTTGTGTTCTATTTGTACTATCCCATTTGTTTTTTAAAAAGCAAACTGTTCCCCAAGAACCTGAGACCCCCTCAGTCTCCACCCTTACTTCTTTGACTGAGCATCCAGTTGGAGTAAGTACTTAGAGGTTGAGAACTGAATTGGGTTTTATTCTGTGCATTTATGGGAAGGATATTCAGAGCTTGACACTGATCTTGTTTGCTTTAAACTGCATGCAATATTGAGCTTACTTTTCTCTTTAACTTGGGAATGTTGCTTAAGTGTGTACAACTATAATGAACTACAGAATGTGAAAAGTTATCACTCTAACTTTATATGGTGTTTTGTGTTGAATGTTCTAAGGCAAAGTAAATTCATTATAAATTATATAATTCATCATTTTTATTTTTGTTTGGAAGAATGTTATTTAAGAATTCCTGCATTTGTGCAAACCCTATTTTGAGTGATTTGAATTAGATTGGTATCAGATTTTCTGTGAAACAATGATCATCTGAAATGACTTCTTGAGCCAGTCCCAAGAAATGGTCTCATTTGTTCACATAAGTGTATTCTCTTGTAACTGTGTTGCTATTATATCTGGTAGGTCTTCTGCAGCTCTATAATAAAATAAATTTTTAATTGTTTAGTTTCAAACCCACTACTCATAGGAAATGATAAATCAATATCTCAAATGGTGTACAGTAAATGAAAGTAAATATTAAAGGCTTGTCTTCCTAATTTGTGTATATAGCACTGTGATGGAAAATACTTCTCAAGTTCCAGTGTATATATATTCCTGGAATATACATCTCTGGAGAAATCTAAGGGCAGCTTAGATAAGACCCCAAACCCCTTTGTAGTAGAAGATTTAAAAGAGAGCAAAGACCCATTGTTAGAGAGGAATAGAGGTGGGAAAAGCATGGCTTGGAGGCAAACCTGGGATTGAGTTCTTTAATATGCAGTGTGGCCTTCAACAAATTATGATATCCCATTTGCTTTTGTTCCCTCTTATTTAAAACAAGACAGTCTACTTAAAGATCTCAGAGGTTGAATAATATATGAAAGACTTACTGAAGATATAGTAGAATAGTAGCTATTATTACATGAGTAGAGAATGGATTTTTCATTTTATTCTGTTCATTCTTAATATGGAAGTAATGAGCTATTGTGATGAAAGGGAAGTGATGGGGATGGGGGGACTCCCTTTGAAATAGATTGTAGTGAATACAGCATGACATACTGGTCAGAAATCACCTCTGTTAATAACCCCTGCCAGTCCTCTTGCCTTTCCCTTTCCTGTGCAGATATAATCAGTAACAAACTGCTCCCTCTTGTGGCATCCTTCCAACTTCTGTAAGCTGTCAGTGGGAATACACAGGAGGGGTGGGTAGAGTTTTGTTGCACTGATGGTGTTCTCTGGACAGGTTTTGGGTTTTAGCTTTTATAGGTATTGGTACTTTGTCTTAATACATAGGAATTTTAAAACTTTTAACTGCTTTCAAATCTTAAATTGCAGGTTCATATGGCTATGAAAGGGCCCCCTCCTTTCTCAGGGGTACCCTTCATGGGACCCCCGATGGGACGGCCTCCACCACCTCCCATTTGGTATGGACCGCCACTTCAGCTCGGTGGGCCTTTTGGGCCTCGGCCAATTCCTCCACCATTTGGTATGATGATCTGAAAAGTAGTGATTGACTTATAAATCACATTCATCTTCCACTTCTATTGCTTGCTAAAACAGTTGGTTGCTATCTCAGGTCTTAACAATGAAAGGATAAAGCTGAGTACATTTTAACTTTTCCTCCAGTTTTCTGGGACATATGGGACACTACATAATCTTATACTGAGATAGGCAATAGCTATCTCTCATAGACAAGGATAAGGGGCTATATATAGAAAAGCCAGAAATATTACTTCTGCAGATGTTTGTTGAAAATCTGTTGATATGCACTGCAATAGATGGAAAGGTGGATGAGACGCATGCCATAACTTAAAATTTTGTCACAGATATGAAAATCCTATAACATAAAGTTTGTAATCACCCATAATGGAAGCATAAGCAGTAGGTTATAGAATATAGAAAAGGAAAAGTCAAACCCTCCTTACCTTGAAAAAAGTCAGAGGGAAGTGTTAAAGAGGATTTAACAGTGACCTAATAAATGTTCCTGGTTTAATTAGGTGGCTGTGGAAGGCCTTTTCCAGGAGGGCATGCGTGCACCTTGATTCTGATGGCATGTGTAAAGTCCATGCTGAAATACTTCATGAATTTTTAATGGATACAGTAATAGATAGTGAGATTTCCTTTTATCAAAATTTCTTTGATGTAGTAAAGTTCTTATTTCATAATCTATCATCTTGTCATGGTAATACTTCCAAATATAAATGGAGCTCTTGTGAGATAGAAATAATTCTGCAATTATATAGTAGGGAAAGAAAAAAGACAAGCCTGGAGCTAGGTAGAGCCATGTTAAATCCTTAATATGTTGCTTCATGGCTGGTTGGTCTAAGGCTATAACCTAAACTTGTTCCATCTCAGTTTGCCTCATCTGGCAAGTCAGGATGTTCACCAGCTGATGTTCTAGGCTTGGGAGAAATTAAAGACTATATTAACATACTTGAAATCACCCTAGTTCAGAAATTTCTGGTATTTACATAACTTCCTTTTTATTTTCCAGGTCCTGGTATGCGTCCACCAATAGGCTTCAGAGAATATGCACCAGGTGTTACACCTGGAAAATGGGATTTGCCTTTTGACCCTCGTGATTTTTTTCCAGGACCTGCACCAGCACCATTTAGACCTTTAGGCTCATTTGGCCCAAGAGAGTACTTCATTCCTGGTGCCCCATTACCACCTCCAACTCATGGTCCCCAAGACTATGGGCAACCACCTGCTGCAAAAGACTTAATGCCTTCAGGCTTTAAAGATGAAACTCCACCTAATTCTCAAGAGTAGTGAGGGCTGTTCACAGGCCTTAAAAACAGGGCCCATAAAATTAACCTCTGACACTTAGAGTTAAAGGATTATTGGCTTCAAAATATAAAAGTTTATTTTAAATGGTTTATGTTTTCAGAATGAAGCTGCCTTGGCGCAGTATACATTTTGAGCCAAAATATTTTCCCCCTAAATATCCCCCACTTAAGCTAGAGTATCCTTCCAATTTAAAAATGTGCAATAAGGAATACCTTTGTTTTAGTTAATGTAGCATATACAATTGCTAAATGATTTAGAATGTCATAATTATGTACATTTCCTGTGGAAATGCTTTAAGAACATGTATTTCCATTATCCTATTATTAGTGTATTCCAGTTGATAACAGAGAAATGGTGTTTTATAAGCTTGATTTTTTTTCTCTTTCAATATCTGGTCGCAGAGACTGTTGGGCTAAAAATGTTTACTCAAAGATCATAAACATCATTTTCCTTCTTGCTGAAGTTCTTTGTTGTAATAGTTCATAAAAATTGTTTATTAATATTTCCCAAGTGTCTGTTGATTCATTGGATCGTCATGAGATTTTGTGCCATTGGGGAAGCATGTAAACGCACTCTCAGAACTGAAGATAGTGACTTGGCAGCATATTCCCTGTTGCTCACTGTTAAGGAGGCTGGACCTTGGTCAACTGTGGACTTCTACAGAGGATTTCTTTTACTTGTGAGAAGTCTTGTGGCTCTATTTTTGTAGCACATTCATGTACTTTTTTCTAACCACTGTCCATGTGAGAATGCTTTTCTGAGAATGAGTTTACATTTGTAGCAAGAGCTACTGCTTTTGCCATTATTGCATTGTAACAGTAAAATATAAGGTGGTATGTTGTGTCTATAAAAAATAAGGAAATTTCTTTTTAAAAATGTACACAACACACTCTTCTCTTTCCCATACCTTCCCACTGATTTTCAAGGAATATGATAAAAAAATTAGAAAAGTATAATCCTCTAAGAATGAATGAAACTCTAAGGCTTATAATGTCTTTACTCAGCAACTACGGGCTGAATTAAATTCTTTTTTTTTTTTTGATAGATACTCAAACATATTTTATTTAAAAAACAATTAAAGCAAGTCCTGGATCTGTAACTACTGTCTTTAAAACAATGTTTCTAAGAACTAGCTCTCCAGAACTGTAATTTTAATTACGGCAATTTTAACAGTACATTTTAAGAGGTTTAAGATTTAAATAAAATTATAAAAGCCTGATACTTTTGTTTACTGCTAGACCATATTCTTCCATTCTTTTAAATTCTAGAAAGTAATAGGATTGTTGAAACCTAGAACATAACATATCATTGTTTTTTTATGTCCCCTAAGTATTCTCAAAATAGGGGCAAAAGCTTCAGTGTGAAACAAAATCTCTGTGAAACAAAGTCTCTAAACTACTGAAGATAACTCAGAATAAAAATGAATTCTTCCTAAAGGACTCAAATTCTATCTACATAACCTCCATTTAATATCAGAAGCAGCAGCTGTGTGTAAGAGGAAAACCATATAATAGCTTATGCCATTTTTACCATGTAAATAAATTTAAGTCACAAACACATTTTGAATGTATCTTAATTTTAAAATAGCATTTAAATAATTGTATTACGTAGTTCTGACAGTCATAGTTGCCTCTCCTTACATCCATCTGATTGATTGTACCACTTCTGTAGCAAAGCCCCAAGGTAGCTGCCCATATACAGGTTGTGTAGAGAATACTGTCCCTTGATTCAAGTATACTTTTGTATCTCAAAAGTTTTAGAATCTTACTAAAATTCATTTTCCCTCCCACACTAGAAAGTAAATTTAAACAACTATTTTGTGAGATACAGATTGCTTTGTGTTAACTGCTTCAAGATAAAAATCACCTTTTTTTTTGGGGGGGGGAGGTTTGGTCATTCAGGTCTGAATTAAAGCTAAGCTGATGACAATGTTCAATTTAAGTTTGTTTATGCTGATGAAAGACATTCATACAAAAGCATCCTCTTTTTTTTTTTTCATATAACCCCCATTCTTTGGTGGAAGCTGGGGTTTGCTATAGTTGTAATTATTGTCCAGTAACTCATCCCCTCCCACACTAGAAAGTAAATTTAAACAACTAATTTGTGAGATACAGATTGCTTTGTGTTAACTGCTTCAAGATAAAATCACCTTTTTTTTTGGGGGGGGGAGGTTTGGTCATTCAGGTCTGAATTAAAGCTAAGCTGATGACAATGTTCAATTTAAGTTTGTTTAATGCTGATGAAAGACATTCATACAAAGCATCCTCTTTTTTTTTTTCATATAACCCCATTCTTTGGTGGAAGCTGGGGTTGTGGCTCAGTGGTAGAGTACTTGCCTAGCACAGGCAAGGCCCTGGGTTTAATCCTCAGCACCACATAATTAAATAGAGGTTAAAAAAAGCATTCTTATGTGAAGGATGCTAAATGTTTCTTCATATAAATTATCACTTTGAGGGGCTGGGGTTGCATGTGAGGCACTGGGTTTGATCCTCAGCACCACATATAAATATAAAGGTACTGTGTCCATCTACAACCAAAAAAAAAGGTTTGTTTTTTTTTTAAATTATCACTTTGATATACATGTTTTATAGTATGAGAGAACAGAAAGAACAATGTATCCGTTTTGCTACATTTTAATAGCAGATTTTAAGGGAGCAACATCAAACATCAGTAACATCAAACAAAAAGGTACTGAGTACTCCACAGGGTACAGAGTCCTGCCAAGCACCTTGGAAAGTTTACATGACATGGAGAAGATGAGGCCCTTCTCTTGAGAAGTTTACAGTCTGGAAATTTTGACTACTCAGAGTTTCAGTTGAGTGAACGTTTTATTAAGGCAAATTCTTCATTTCCTAGAACTACTGTAGACTGAACTATTTTTGCACTTGTGAAATTAACCCAATCCAGATGAAAGAAAAGACTAAATTTGGTTGATAATTCTTTCAGGCTCATATAGTTTTATGAGTCTAGTAAACAAAACTGACCTAACAGACAACTGAAAAATTAAAGACTAGATCTCTTGAAGTGCAAGGGCTAAAACAACTGTTATTTGTTTTAAAAAGCAAACGGATGGTATGATTAGGGTTTACACTAGTTTAAAAATAGGCCAAGTATTGCATTCCCTTCATGCATTGTTCATTTAAAATATTGAATATTAAAATACGTGGGTTCTACATGTAACCCACAAAAAAGCTCCTCACAAATCTTTATGTTCTGTGTATCAAATATGCACCTTGTGTACTATGAAAGTTTTATTTATGTCTCATCAAGTTAAAAGTAATGTAAATAGTGAAATTATAATAGGCTAATGACCTGCATATTTTTATATGAATGTCAATATATCTAAATAGGAAATAAATGGCAGTCATATCTACCTATATTAAAAATAAAATATCTTTCCAGATTTTTCATACTCATCACGTTATAAAGACAAGGTATGCAGGTTTTAAGGTTTCACAATCAGTTGTCAGAAAAACAGCAGTTGTTCCTAAAGTATCTCATTAGCATCTGACTCAATTTTTAGATGACATGATTTAGAAGACGTAAACCCACCCCCAAATTTGTAATTATTCTGAGAGAGATGGTTTTAATGTTAACCCTAGAATCATTAATGTTAACCCTAGAAACAATAGCAATGTGATGTAGAACAACTAATCAACATGACTAAAAATGTGCTCACTTTCAGAAAAACAATCTGGTCATCTGGAAAAAAAAATCACAGCTACAATCTGGGGAACACTCCCATATAGGATATTGATCTGATCAAGGCATACTATTTCTAAGTAGAACCAGGGTGAATTTAGGCCAGCTCTAAGGAACAGCCTATAAGACAGACCATAACTGATCCAATTTCCTTTCAAAGCAATCTGGTACTATCCTACCCACTTCAATTCAAAAGTTTGAAGTTAATTCAAATCAAAAGACCATATTGGAGCAAAAGTGAGCAAATGTGTAAATCCTAGCACATTCTTATTGCTGTATTAAGTTTGAAGATGAGCATACCTACCACAGCAGTATTGTTCCAGGAAGCAGGGTAGGAACAGTGGTAAATTAGGAAACAGACTATTAATTGCACAATTAATAGGAAAGTAAAAACAAGTTTCAAAATCTACAATAAACCTGTATCCAAAGGAGTCATAACAATGAGGTGCTGGACTTTAGTTCTGTGGTACATCTTTGCAATGGACTCACTGGCCTATAGGTACGGCTCACTTCCTGCCTCCTGAAGGATGAATATGCTACACAGAGCTATGATGGTTTCTACTGAGTGGTAAAATTCACAGAAATTAGACATTACTCATGTCAGAATCATTCCTTGTGCAAAGTTTGATGTAGATGAAGATAAAGTGGTTTCTTGGTCAATAACTGCAATTTCTTTTAAAGTCAGTGGGTTTCTTGTATCTGTAACCACAATAGATTTAAAATACTTTGATGATTGATCTACTCCAATGTTACATTCTCGATAAGAGGGACTAAGAAGAAACATGAACTAGTAACCATTAGAACAGTATGAACCCTATATGTATATCACTTACAGTTCTATTACAGTTGGCCCAGGTTTAATCTCATCCATCTCCATGAAAGCAAAACAGTTGGTGCTGGTAAACCTTTTTGTAAGCTTGTAGTGTTTGAATTCAAAGAAGATCTTAATTTCATCACACTGAATTTAACCAAAACTCATTCTGGATTTAGCAAAAATTAATTAGTGAGGTGGTTTCAGAGAATACCTGGGTGAGAAGGAGCTGTTTATCACCCAGAATTTAGCATGTTAAGTATTTAACAATTTTAATGTCAACATCAGTATGCACTTCTGCTACTGAGTGTCATTTAATCATTAGTGTAATTTTTCCAGTTTATCAAGCTGGAGTTGTCCTATCTGATATGGCAGCTGCTGGCTAGTTGGGGCTATTTAAATTCACTGGGATGAAGTGAGAATATGATAGCGCTCCTCAGAGGCACTGGCATGTCTGGCTGGTGACCACTGTCCTGGCCAGCCACAGACAGAGGCATTTCCAGCACGGCAGAGAATCGTACTGGACAGTGAGGTTCTAGAAGACATTTTTTTAAAATTTCCTTAGATAGACTGCATTTGTCATTTGTTTCATGTTGTTACTGCATCTTTGCTGAAAAAGGAAGTCAGTCCCTCCTCTCTTTTCTGAGACAGGAGATGTCGGATCCTGTAAGATTAGTGGTATTCATTTTTTGGTAATTTTAGTAGAATTGACCGGAGAAGCCACTGGGACCTCTAGCTTTTACATTGGGGAAATTTTTAACTCTGGGTAGAATTTCTTCTATTGATAGCAACGGTGCAGGTGGACTCTAGTTTCCTACTTCTCCTGGGGTAAAATCTTGCATGTTGATTTCTTCCAGTGGATGTGTTCATTTCCTGGTGGTTGTCAAACTTAACGGCATTCAATTTCCATGACTTTCTCTTGCATTTTTGCATTGATGGGATTTGTGGGACGGAGGTAGGTGTCCAGAGGCCAGGCACGCCGCTAAATACCTGCACCGTGGGACAGCCTCATAGTAAAGAAGTCTCTGGGGTTGGGAGTGTGGCTCAGTGGTACAGCGCTTGCCTGACTTGCATAGGACCCTGGCTTCAATCCTAGCAAGACGAAAAAAGAAAAGAAAAAAACCAACAACAACAAAAAAGTTGTTTCTGTCCCAATGTCAGTAGCTCTAAGGGTCAGATATGCTGCTCTCGGGGTTATGGCACAAATTCTTAAAATTCTACCATCATTTTATAGCTAATCCTGTACTATTTCATAAACCAGCAGCTTTGCAGCCTCAGAGTTGCCTACCGAGGCCCCTTTCCGGGGTCTCCAGCTGTCACACTCTGATCTCTACCTGGGAGGTAGCTGCTGCCACACGATGCTGCAGTTTTCCCTTCACACAGCCACGTGTCTTATAAAGAAGTTAAAATAAAGTTAAATAAATGGCAAAATAAATGCAGTGGACTGAATGTCCGCGTCCCTCCTTCCTCCAAATCTCACGTTGAACCCCAAGCCCAGTGTGAGGCTGCCTCCCAACGGGGTCTTTGGTAGGTGACCAGGTAATAAGGGTGGAGCCTCAGTGGAATGGGACCAGTGCCTTCACAGAGTCCAGAGGGCTGGCTGCCCCCCTCTGGCATGTGAGTGGCAAGGGGACGGCAGCCGTGGACTTCCAGCTTCCAGATCTGTGATGAACATTTCTGTTGTGCATAAACCACTGGTTCTGTGGTAATTTGTTACAGCAACACAGACTGACCAGGACAACGCAGTCCTATTCATTTTACCCAGATACTGACAATTCCTGATGCGCTTTGTTCCTCTGTAAGTGTTGAGGGCCACGGCCGAATCGGGATGACACATGGCATTTTTGCCAGAAGTAGTGGTTGAGAGGTGACGCCAACGAGCCATTAAGATGATGACTCTTGAGTTCTTGCGGAGTTCCCTTTGAGTTCTGGTTGAGCTCTCGCGGGGATTCCTGAAGAGTTGTCATTGGTTGGGGAAGTGCAGGAGGAGGGATTTCCGGTTGGCAGTTCCTGGAGGAGCCACATGGCATTTGGAAGAGTTCCTGGGGAGCCTGTGTGGAGTGTGCTGGTAGAGTTCGGAAATAAAGTTTGTTCCTGCTTGAGTGGTTCGTGATTTGTGCCCAGCCAGACTGAGGCATGTAAGGATCAAAATTGCCATTTACTCAGTTTCTATTCCATGGGATTTCTTTCACAAATGTCTTGTATCATGGGCTGACTAATGAGGAATACTTTCAGCTTTTAGCTTTCTAAAAAAAAAAAAAGGCTTTATCTAAATTCTTAAAGGGTATTGGAGCTGGGAATAGAATTCTGGTTTGACAAGGCTTTTTTCCTTCTTATTTTTCCTCAGCACTATACATGTTCCATATGTTCCATTCCACACTGTTTCCTCCGTCTTGGGAGAAAACTCAAGGGCGGACACACAACGATTCTCCGGGTGCTTGTAAGGTTTTCCCACTGTCCGGTATGGGCTTCTCTGTGTACCCTGCCTGGCGTTGTTGGCGTCCTGAATCTGCACTTTGACGTCTGTTATGGTTTGGAGAGGGGTGTCCGCAGAGCTCCTGTTAATGCAGGAATTTTCAGAGGTGAGGTGAGTAAGGATGCCAGTGGTAAACTAACCAGCACACCTGCTTTGAATGGACCCACCTGGTGGTGACTGTGGGTGGGTGGGTGGCGCGTGGCTGGAGGGGGTGGGTCACCACAGGAATGCCCCTGCCCTTTCCTGTGTCAGCTCTCTGGCCTCCCTGAGCTGAGCAGCCTTCCTCAGCCTCACCCTTGTGCTCTGAGGTTCGGCCTCATCCTGGGTCCAGGGCAATGGAGTCGGCCAACCTTGGACTCAGACCTCTGAACCTGTGAGCCAAAATCAACCTTTCCTCCTCTGAGTTGGTGTTGCTGGGTGTTTTGGACACAGCAATGTCCTCCATCAAATTGGGGAAAATATCATTTCCTCTAATCGTCCTTGTGGTATTTACAGTCCTGGGGATTGAACCCAGAGGTGTTTAACCACTGAGCCACATCTCCAACCCTTTTTACCTTTTATTTTGAGACAGGGTCTCACTAAGTTGCTGAGGCTGGCCTTAAGCTTATGATCCTCCTGCCTCAGCCTCCAGGATGCTGGGAGTATGAACAGGTACCACCACACCCAGCTCCAGTAATTTTTTCTGATGCATTTTGATCTTCTATTTCTGAAACTTCAAGAATATGTAAATTCAACTCTCTGATATTATCCAGCAGATCTCTGAAGCTCTGGTCCTTTTTGTTCCCCTATGCTTTTTCTCCATATTCTTCACAGTGGACAATCACTAAGGATGTATCATTACTATGGATCTGTCTTAAAGTCCACCTATTCTTTCCTCTGTTACTCGACTATTAGTTTCATTTTGTTTTCTTTAGCTATTGCACTTTTGGGTTCTAGAATTCCCATTGCTTCTTTACCTCTCCTGCATCTCTGCAGGGATTTCTCTCTTCGTTCCCTAGAAGCATATTGGATTTACTACGTAGGGTATGGTCATGACGTCATGTATTTTAAATCCTGTCTGTGACTTCCAACACGTGGGCCATCTTGCTGTTGAGGTCCCCTTGTCCTGATTCTCTGTGTGCCAGATGCATTTGGATCATATCCTAGACAACCATGAATGGTAGAATGGAAAAGCTGAATTCTGTTCTTTTTCTCCTGTGAGTGTTGTTCCTTTTAACTTCGCTCACATTATCTTGTGTCACCTAGGAACTGCTCACTGGTAATTTCAGACAACAGCCCTGGTCCCAGCTCAGTGTCTGCTCTGTAGCTGACATGCTCCAAACCTGTTCCAGGTGATTGTGAATCAAGGAGGAGCCCTGCGTGGAGGACCAGAGTGGAACCCTCCTTTGTAGCCTCCTTCCTGGGTCTCCCTTCTCTCTGGTGCCAAGGTTTTTCTGGACTTGTTTTTCTAGTTGCCTGTGAGGAAGGACCTCAGCCTCCACCTGCAGCCCCTCCCGATGCGTGCCAGGTCTAAAGAGCCGGAGTCCTGAGAACAGGTGGTCCCTCCATTGGTTCCCCTTCTCCCTTAGACTCTGCCCAGCTCTGTCTCCTGTCAGTGCCATTAAGTCACTTCTTTGTGTTATGTCCAAAATCCCCAGCTGTCACCGGGCAGGGTGCCCGTCTGTCACCCTACCTAGTGAGCAGGCAGAGTGAGATCGTTCCTTCTCCTTCCCGGCTCGCTTGGCTCCAGGAGGCCTTTGGTCAGTGAAAGTGCTTCTCTCTTCTGATTGGAAACTGGAGGTGCCCTAGTGTTTTTAGGCTGTGTCTGTCTACGCGTTGTTTCCAAGCTCACCCACTGGTTTACAAGGGCTCTCCCTGGACTGGTCGTCCTGGATAGGCCTTGCCATTTCATTCTGTGACTTAAGAGCCCAGGTGTCAAAAAGATGGAGGGAACTCAAAGAAGACGTGCTTCAGTGATGGGATTCTAAAGCAGCAGTAGCTTCAGGGAGGAGTGTTTCTATGGCGACATGGAAACAGTATTGTGGGCCCCACGTCTGGCACCACCAAGGCACTGATCACGTCGGAACTGCTGTTTCCTCATCCCTAAAAAATGTCCACTTTAACTCAAACACTGCTTTTGGCCACTTAGGAAAAGTGCCAAGACATGATAAGTCCGAGTGTCACGCCTTCAGGAAACAGTCCCCCCTGCCCAGGGTGCAGTGGGGTTGACCCACCCCAACATTAACACAATCACTGACCCACTCTTTCCGCTCATAAAGGACACAGCCCTGTTTGCCGAGAGTCCTGTTGCCTGTGTGTGACGACGGTGGCACCTCGAAGCTTGCCATGGTCACCGCTGAAACACTTCAGGATTGCTAGGAAGGTCATGAATGACCCCTTCGGGACCCCTAGGGGGTCATCCCATCTCTTCTAGTCGGGGTTCTGTAATTTCCCTGTGGTCCTGAATCTGTGGGTCCGTATGTCTTTCCCCACTGTAAGAACTCCAGCCTGAATCTACTGGAAGTCTTCAAGCCAGGGGACTTCAATGAAAAGGGGAAGATCTTTAATAAGGCAGGACATCCATCCTGCGGAGATAACGGGACCCCTGGAAACTGGTTTAAAATCATTCGACTGTGCGTTGATCGCGGACTACGCCACCTCGGAGTTACTCGTGGGCACTCCACGTGCCCCTCACTGGCATTGACCTGCCTGTGGGTGCACGGCCAGTAGCCTCCAAGTCTCCACCCAGTCCTGGGACCTTGCTGCTCTCAGTGACGTCATGGTCACCGTCCTCCCTGCACTCTCCGGGACACTTTCCACTGCCCCTCCACCAGGGCATGCACCACGGTCCCGATACAGACAAAGGCACACTGCAGATGGAAAGCAGGCTAAGGTGGACAGGCCCTGTCCAGGAGAAATGAATGGAGCCACAGCTGTGACCGAAAATCACTTAAAAGTCACACGTTAAAAAGTAAAATGACGAATTCTAATAATATTTTAATGCAACACACTTAAGATATCATCACCTTAGCATTTTTCATTGTTAATACTGTAATCCATACTAAAATGGATGAAATATGCGTTTGACATTTCTTCTAGCAGGTTAGGACTTCAGCATCTCTGGAGCGGAGTTTGTCCCACGGGGACATTTGAATTCATGAGGCCACATTCTCCGACAGCCAGGAGTCTCAGTGGAGCCGACGGTCCCTGTTTTGGACTCTTTCTTTTCCCTTTTTATGCCTTTGTTATATATTTAATTTTTTGTTGTCATTTAATGTTGCCCAACTATATCAGGTTCAAGGCAACCAGAACTGGAGATAAAAAAAATAAAATAAAATAAACAGGTATAAATCTGGTAGTCTGTGAAACCCAGGACTCTTCTTTTTCTTTTTCCTTTCATAGGAGAACCACCACCAGGGCAGTGTTTCTTTGTGATAGAACTTCAACGGTTGTGTCTCTGGTCTACTTGGAAACTGACTTCCTTTAATTCATGTCAGTCCATAGACCATGACTGAGTAAAGAGATCCTTCGGTCACAGCTTCAAAAATACAGGATCACTTCTTCTGGACACTGATAGACTGTTAGAGGAACAGAATTAGAGGTAGCCACAGCAATTATCAAAGAGCCAACCTCTCACTGCATAAAACCATCCCTGGAGAGATAAATGATGCACCTAAGCTCCAATAGCTGGTTAGCGGCAAAGCCAGGTCAGTCATCCATGTTGAGAGTATCTTGCTGTATCTTGAGCTTCCTGCTCCAGTGTGTGGATTCCACCCGCTGGTGCTGATGCGCTTCTCCTGCGTCATCAGTGTGCCCCCGATTTCCCTCTCTGAGCTCTTAGGGCATCCTGGAGCAAGGAACAGGCCCAAGAAGCTTCTAAAGCTTCACTGCAGGCGAGTTCTAAATAGAGCAGCCAAGTCCCAGGCACAGCCCTGTGACAGACAGAGGACCCTGGAGTGCAGGGAAACAGTGAGCGGTGGTTCTGACACCGTTAGGAAGGGGCTGTGAGAACTCAAGCAGCAGCGCACTTCTCTCCATGACCCAGGCTCTATCTGCACAGTGACCGGCAGTGGGGGGTTAGGTCATTTCTAAGGTCCCGTCCACTTCTGAGATACTTATTCCTGCTAGACCAACGGTTACATGATCATAACTGGTCTAAGCTGGTCTTCTGCTTACAAGAAAGAAGTTGGCTGCTGGCTGTTTTGTTGATGGGAACTTCTAGGGACTATTCAAGTAATACTGAAGGTTTGCACAGAATACAAAGTTATTTCTCAAGAAATTACTGATATAATGGTTTTTCTCTAAAAACATTGCATCCTATCTAGTAAGACTTACACAAAACCATGGCATGGTTAAAATCACACTTTTCTTCTATAAATTTTATTTTACCTAAATAAAAGTGATATCTTGTAACAATATTGCGTGGATAAAATTTCTTATTCTTTTTTTTTTTGAGGGGGGGGGGAATGCACACCAGTGATTGAATCCAAAGATGCTGAATTACCAAAATTCACATCCCACTGAATTACCAAATCATCACATCCCCAGCCTTTTTAATTTTTAATTTAGAGATAGGGTCTCGCTAGTTTGCTTATAGCCTCACTAAGTTGCTAAGGATGGCCTCTAACTGGTGATCCTCCTGCCTGAGCCTCCTGAGTTGGTGGGATTGCAGGCATATATCACTCTTGTTTTTTTTTTAAAGATTCAAAATGGAAAGCTAGTAATCGTACTGGAAATTTTGGCTTAAGATATCAACACTGCCCCCATCTTCAATTCATTCAAGAGGTAATATCTTCTCTGGGGCAGGCACTCCCCAGTGGCAGGAAAAACTGATCTAGTATTTGTCCCCATGGATCCTATAGACAGAAGGATAAATTTAAAGTAAATTAAACTAGTGCTCTTTTATGGATTGAGTATATAATAGAGCTGTGTCATCCTTCCAATATTAAAAATTGTTCTAAAAAAGCAAACAGCTATATAAAAATATAGACCTTAATCCATGTCGACCTTTCCACCTGAACATGTGACTGAGCAGGCAGAGTTGGGACAAGGACTCCAAGGAGACTCCTGGAGATTGAGTAGGGCCCAGCTTGCCAAATGTTTCTAAGTGAGTGGGTCAAGTTCCTACCCCCGATTCCTAGCAAACTGCAACATGGAGATTTGGTTAAGAGCAGGGATGAAATGTCCAAACTGTTTGCTGACTCTCATTGAATTGGCTCTCAGCGATTAATGTCTTGCTATAAGATTCTTTTTTTCTTATATTTGTATGTATTAAAATAAACCCTAGGGCTTTCATAATTCTTTAATTAAGAGTCCTCGGACTCTAGTAAAAAATTAATGGTCAACAAACATCACGCCTGTTACTACTGTTTTTTTTTCTTGAAATAACGTGAAATGCAAAATTTTATAGGATATTTTTCCAATCAGGAAGTGTAAAGAGATCTCCTTAAAAGTACCAATATCATAAATTCTGTTGCACTTTTCATTCTGAAAATAACAATAAAATTCAAGGTCCCAGGGGTCATTCTTGCAAAATATTATTGACATTCCTCATTCTGATAGCCAGAAACCTAAACCAAGTGGGCTTTGTGGTATGAACTTTGATTACCTGGCAAAAAGATGAAGTAAGGAGGCCCCGCAACAGAACAACACATAAACCCACAGGAACCTGGGAAGGAAAATAGTTTATTAGGCACAATGGCCTCCGCCAGCGCCCATCGAGCATCTTTTGTAAGATTGATGTCGACTTCTTCAGGTAATAGGAGGGGCCGGAGAAGCCCAAAGTCAGAGTATCAAATACATTTGAAAAGAAAACAGGAGGACAGAGGTCACTTCTATAAGGCACCAGCCAAATGCCAATTTTTATGTACTGACTTCTTTCACAATATTCAATCCCACCTGATAATTGGCAGAGAACACAAAAAGGCCCTTCTCTCTCATGCTGATGCATTCACTCCGCTGGGGCGATGGCGTTTGTATCCACAGCGACAGCCAGGAAAGCCCAGGGGAGATGGCTGCCTTCAATTGCACCCCGCCTCCCGCCTCCAGCCTCCCCGTTATTAACACACACCGGTGCCCCGGCTAAGAGACGGTCCATAAAGGCATCAAAGCAATGCTCTTCTAACATTTCTCTGCTAGAGAGCCAAGGCTTTTTTTTATTATTAAGAAAAAATATAAAGACAAGCCAAAATATCAAATATCCAATTCAATTGATGTTTCCTGAACACCCTTCATTTAATAAGCCTCTCAATGGTTTGTTAGAAGGAAGGCTATATCTCACAGAATAAGATACACGTTTTATGAAATCCCCACAAAGGAAAGATGGGCAGTCCTGCCTGCAGAAAAATTCCAATTTTTTTTTAAAAACTTGGCTTCTCATCTTCCTCTCCATGCCGCACTGTCTAAATAGAACTGTATAATTCACAGGTTCTGATCTCAGAAGTCACAGTGACCTGTGTTTTTTCATCTATGAACTCCATGACTATGAAGCCTCTTCAATTTTAAATCATATTCTAGAACCAGTGGGACAGATTAACTCATCAATATCACCATGAACATTTACTTGCCATTAGCTGTTTAGAAAATCCCCAGCCGGGGCACAGTGGCGCAGGCCTGTCATCCCAGCATCTTGGGAGGCTGAGGCAGGAGGATGGCCAGTTCAAAGCCAGCCTCAGCAAAAGCAAGGCGCTAAGCAACTCAGTGAGACCTGTCTGTAAATAAAATACAAAAATAAGGCTGGGGATGGGGCTCAGTGGTCAGTACCCCTGAGTTCAATCCCCAGGACCAAGGAAAAGAAAATTCCAAGTGTCTTTTGTAATATGAATCACCAGGATATGTGGACAGAAGGGACAGGTGGCCTCAGTTTCCCAGGACACACCCCTGGCTTCTCTAGCTGCTGGGGGGACCGTCTTTAAGAGAGAGGCTGTTCCGATGCAGGCAATCAGAGAGACAGTTAGGAAACCAGGCTCTCGGTGCTTTGCTGGGGGGCTCAGGGTGCTCAGTGGAGAGGTTGGCCTAGCCAACTAGGGGCAAGTGACCGGGGAAACGTGACCACAGGGAGGACTGGAAGGACACGGGTCAGCTCAAGACTGGGGGCTGCCCTGGGCACCGGGCGCTGTGCTGCCAGGAGTCAGGATGAGTTCTCTGGAGGAGCACATCGCCAGCATGAGTTTCCCATAACGAGATCACAGCCTTAGGGCAGCAGAGGAGTCCTGTTGGCTCCATCTGTCTTCAGCCTTATTCTAAACAGACAAGAACCAAGCTGTGCTGCGGTGACATCACCAGAGGTGAGCATGTGAAATACAAGCCAATAGCAAAGCGCCAGACGTGCCAGGCCCCTGGCCCTTCAGGGACGCTGGCCACCTCTGGGGGTCCCCGGGCTCCACGCTGAGCTCTCGGAGTCAGGATTCGTCCATCTGACCCCCCCACAACCAATGTTCCCATTAAGGAGAGTGACCCCCAGTGAGGCTGCCAGGACCCAAAGCCAGATCCCCGTGTCCTTGGCAGTGGAATGACCCCCAGCTGTAAAAGCAAGTTGTAGGATGGCAGCCTTGACCCCAAATTGTACCGAGCGCAGAATGTGCTGGAAGGGCGTGGCATTCTCGACCCCACTATGACTCACAGCGCTTTAGTTTATGAAGGTGCAGAAATTCATTAAAACGTCCCCCGTCCCACAGACCATGGGTACCAGAAGTGAGAATCAAGCAGAGTCTCCCAACACCAGGCCCAGGCCCTCAGATGACACCACATCTCTGCTCACTGCCTCCAACGAGGTCTACCAACGAGCCAGGCCAGCACGGGCTGCCGCGTGGCCAGGGGGAAAGGAAGACAGGGGTCCGAGAGGAAGAATGGGGAGGGCCCTGCAGGACCTCTGACACTGCAGGCCCAGTGCTGGCTGGGGGAGAGGGGACCGGGGAGTGGGAGAAGGGGAAGATCTGCCTTGGGCTGCTGAAATGTAGCCAACCCCCCTTACTACGGTCTAGTTCCCAAGGCTTCAATTATTGGAGGTCCACTGCAGTCTGAAAATATCAAACGGAAAATTTCATCCACAAATGTTTTCAATGACTTCTTCAGAGTGCATTGTAATAATTGTTTTATTATTGATGATTCTTGTCTCTTACATGCTAAACCTGCGAATGAAGCTTTATTGAAGGTGTGAAGAAATAGGAAGACCCAGAGTACGAACAAGGTGGGGCGCCATCTTGCAGTTTCGGGTTGCCTTAGCTCGTACCCCCAGGGATGAGGGGAAACGACGACAGGAGCATGTCGTCTATGGGGTCATTAGCAGCTGGGCCTCCAGGGTTTCCATTTCCCACATTTTAAGTTTCGTGCCAACTCTTCAGACAGACTGGGCTCCCTCTTTGCTCACAGGTAACCAACACCAGAAGGATGATCTTTCAAGGTAAAAAAATCTTCTGCTGTCTGTTCATGTATATTGAACAACATAATAGCATTATATTTTAAGAAAGAGCCATCATCTTTGTTTTCATATTCAGGTTTTAAAATAAATCATTTCATCTGTGTCATCACTGAGGGAATTAAAATTTGGTTGATTGTGAAGAGTTCTCATCACAAATAATATTTATCTTCCCCTTTGTCTTAAATTTTTACTGAATTGTTGAAATCCTCCTCCTTTTTCCTCCAGAATTTTTTATCTTTGAGACACACTGAAGAATATGCACATACCACATTATCATACCCACGGTCACGTGCCGGTTATGGTGCAGAGGCCACATGGGGCCCGTGGCCTGTGTCTGTAGATAAAGCTTTATTGGAACACAGGCACATTTACTCCTTCACATGCTGCCTATGGCTGCTGTGCAGCTACACCAGTCGAGATGAACAGTTGCCATGGAGATCAAATGGCCCACAAAATCTAAAGTATCTGCTATCTGTTACTGTGCAGAAAGAAGCCGGCCGGCCCCGGCCCCCCACCATAGCCAGCCCAGGAACGGAAGCCCACGTGGTTCTTCTGCACAGCCCAGTCCACCCACTTGCTCATGTGTGAGCCCCCTGATGCCTGGGAAGAGGTTTCCAAGCACCTGGCACCAAGATGAAGAAGGAGAGAAGTGGGAAGCAGACCAAGAGCCCACCCTGTGCAGGGGCTGTGTGGTGGGAGGCAGAGGAGGACCAGGCAGAGTCAGGAGGGTCTCTGGGAGCACCCGGCACAGACACGTAGGTAAAGCTATCAAGGGACTGTGGACACTTTAGCTCTTCAACATGATAAAAGTTTTGAGATGGCGTGGAAGAGAGGTGGATGGTTTGTGCCATTAGGGGGGGCAGATCAGCTCCACTTGTCTGGTCATAAATCCCTTTCCCCAAGTCACAGGGACCCAGTGATATGGGGCACTGGACAGAGCACAGTGAGGGAAGCTGTTTAGCCAGCACCTAACTGGGCTTGGTACCCCACCACAACCATCTGCTGAGTTTCCTCTTGGCTTACCCAGCTACCACCCCCAGAGGCTCAGTGATCTGTGCTCGACCTTGCAACTAGAGAAGCCAGCCCCACCTCTGCACAGGAACAGGGAAATGATGGGGTGGGAGGAGTGTGCTCACTCCTCTGGCTTCTCAATCCCCAGCTGCAGGTGAAATGAATGCTACCAACATACCCTGTCCAAAGGGATATGTAGGAGTTAGGCTTCACCAGAGCAAAGCGTCCTAAATCGTACTTTAAACTGTGCTCTTTTTGTTTTGAACACACAAAATTCTTACCTTTTTGCTAAGAATGAAAGCCAAACAATAAAAATAAATTCTTACCAACATAAACAACCAAGTAAGATTGAAGATTCCATGTAATTGATTTATTTTTAATCAAATAATAAAAATTCAGTTTGTGTACTGGACCCTGGTTATGCTTCACATAAATTAGGCATCTATGCTTTAAAGAACGTTAATAAAAATTTTCCTTATGCCTAGGCACAGTGGCACATACCTGCAATCCCAGCTGATGGGGAGACTGAGGCAGGTAGAGCCCAAGTTTGAGACCAGATTAGGCAATTTAGCTTTGAGACCCTGTCTCAGACGAATAAAAACTACAAGGAACTGGGGATGTGGCCCAGCAGGAAGGCACCCCAGGTCTAATCCCCAGGACCCAAAGAAACAAAACCAAACCCTCCTTTTCCTTAGTTGATTTTAAAATGACATTTTATTTCTATATCTTTACATTTAAATATTCAAATGATTACACATTGACTTAAGCAAAGGACTGTAGAAGAAAAGTCAAAACGTTAACTTATTAAAATACTAAAAATTGCTTTATTTGGAAGGAGAAGCACACAAGGTAATCTTTTATTCAACAAATACAAATTGACATTTTATTCAATTATGAAAGATTGTTAGTGTGGTTGGAAACCTTTACAATAAATATTACTGTGGGGACTCTCAAGGCAGGCGAGGGTTCGATCTATCGCTTACAGTGTCTGACCATATATTCTATTTTAGCTTGAAAAGCTATATTTATATGCTTAGATATGAACACTGCTGGATTTTTTTTTCCTTAAAGAAGAAAATTGATGGGCTTCTGGGCTCTTTCTCCATTCAATGTTTGGGGGGAGGGGTGGTACTTTGTGGTGAAATAGAAATGTGTTCTTGAAAACATATGTATCTAAATAGTTCTGAATATTTTTAAAAACCTAAATGAAAACAGGAAATCCACAACTAAATTTCCTCTTGCCTTTTTACATGTGGCCAAGAAATCCAGTGCTACAAGTTTATGAAGAGCTACATTATTCCTCCCCCTCACTTTTAGTGTAGCTGAGCTTCTTGTTTACTTGGGATATCACACTCCTTTCTTACAAAAATTAATTTCAAATCAGAAAGGCAGGATAATAACTACTTTCAGCACAAAAAATGCACCAGAAAGAGATTGCAGCTTAAGCACAGATAGCATATAATTAGAATGAGAAAAATCAAAGTATTCTTGAACACACAGTGCTTTAATTTTTCTCCTGATGGACTTTCAGATTATCTTTAAAAGATCTATTAAAAATCCTCCTCTTGAAAAGATCTATTAAAACCACAGACACTTGGAGATACAGGAGAGGGGAAAAAAATGGGTCATCTTATAAAATTGATTATGTGAGCTCTCTGCATTCAGTGCATATGTCAGCAACAAGGAAAAACAATCCCCAGATAAATTCTGCAGATACTTCCTTCTGGAAAAAAACCTTGGGTCTTTTTTGTGCATTATGAAGCAAAGGGGTGTGGTGGGGGAGCAGTTAGGTTTCATCCAAGAGCATAAACAGCAGGCTGATTTTCTGAAAAGAGAGCCAACCTCAAAATAGCCCAGAAAAAAATTATAATAAAAAAAAGGGTATATGTTTTTTTTTCCATCTATATTTGGAATTTTGACTATCTTATTTTAAACAAGCCAGAGATTGCAAGCTTCAATCTGTTTGGATAGAAAAGAATTTATATAAATGTTTTGTTCAAGCCCAAAAGGGAAAGAGAGTTTAAATATACAGGGCGTGGAAGATGCATGTCCAACTTCAGAACAGCCCTGTGCACAGAGGAGCGAGGACAATCGACCTTCTGTTAGCCATTCTCAGCAGTCCTTACACTTAAATATCTTGCGATTTGCAGCGTCGTTTTAATGACCCCAACAGTAAGAGATTAACCAAAATTTCATAACTGTCCTGCTCTCCTCCACTCATGGCCCCCGGAGGGTGTGGGGCAGGCAGCAGGGGAGTATCAGGAGGTCAAAGAACAAATGGAAACAAAATCTGTGTTTTGCACTCTTTCTCTGCACTTGAGAAAGAAAAACGAGTCAGATAAATCTGTATAATGCTAAACCAAATCTCTTTAATTCCAGTCAGCTCCTATCATTCAGTCACTGGGTCTGTGTGTGGAAAAATTCATGCTAATTCCCCCTAGCAACAGCCTCAGCCTATCAGGAGACTTTATGTCCCATGCAGCTGCCAGCCAGAGAGAATAACTTAAAGTAGGTCAGGCCTGTATTTCTAAAATTGCTACGGTCTAGTAACCCCACTGTCCCGTCTGTCTGCCCTGCCCCATAATAACCTCAATTGCTTGGTGACACAATGACATACGATCCCGGTAGAGTGCAATCACATCATGCTACATTATTCTGCTGCGGGCGTGACTGCCGGGTGAAGGACCCTCGGAGGGGCAGCATTAATCAGGCAGGCATTCATGTCCTCCAGCTCCTCTCTCTGGAAATGGGGACTGCATTAATGACCAGCTGTTTGAACTAACACAAACAAAATAATGTCTTCCACCCTGTTGGGTGCGCGGAACACACTATTCTGATCTGGCAGGTTCCGCTTCTTGACTAAATCGAAGATGTAAATTAAATGGGCTCAGACAATGTCAGCTTTGGCAAACTCAAAGTGAGTATATTTAAATTATATTACATGTGATTCAAAAAGCTATTGATTTAATACACACAGCTCCCTGCCTGCCGACAATTTTTCCCTAATCCACATTCGAAAAGGAAAATGCATACGTGGGTAATGCAATACATATGTGCATGTTACCCAGGAAGCCAAAGGCACAGAACTGAACTAAAATTGACTTCTCTTCGGGCCCAGAAACAAAGCAGGTCAGGAGTAATTGTGCAGCGTGAATACAAATACAGATACAGAATGAGAACGTGGAGGGGCGCCTAAAACAAATAAGAGTAAGCATTCCAAGCCTGCCGGCCAATCAGCTCCTCCCTTGTCTCTTTGTGATGCTGTCATAGCACCAAAGTCTCCAAGCACAGGAGACCAGGGAGAGGAGTGAATGTGGCCCTTGAATCTCAGCAACTGTGGGACCCTGGCTTTCCACAGGATTATGAACACACTGCTGTTTGGCTTTAAGACAATTAAAGCTCCTTCCCGGCTTAAATGAGAGCTATCAGCAAAGCTCAGAACCCCACAGCTATTTTTGAATTCTAAAAGGGGAATGTCAGAATTCAGTCTTCGCTGTTTGCTTGAATGTAACTTTTTACTTCTCTCCACTGAAATGCACAAAAATAAACAATGATGTGTGGACACAGCGGAGACTGGCAGTGCAGCTTCAGGGAAATGTGTTGAGAGAGCTCACAAAATGAGCCTGCGTTTTTAAGGGTTCACTGTATGGTTTCAGGAACATAATGAACATTAGCCCCCCCACCACCACCCCAGGCACACACATGCAGATTGGCAATTCAGCCTTCAGTTGTGCAGAATTCAGCAAGTCTTCTACATGTAATCCATCCGTATTTGATTTACAAACACAGAAAATTCCTTAATCCATCTGCCCTTGTTTGAACTGTGTGTGATAACTTAGTTATGACTATCTCCTTCACTCTGTGGCACACATCACATAGTTATTCTTGGAGAGATACAGTCACTGACGCAACCATGAACCGCTAATTACAAGCTGCTGACATTCTGCTTGTCTGTGCAGCTTTGAAGTCCTGTTTTTCTCTTCTGGGCTTGCTCCGTTTCCTTCGGCTTCCTTCCCCCTTCCCCCAGCCCCAACCCTGACTCCCTCTTTCCTTCTTTCCACTTGAAGCCCCTCGGGGATTCACCCTAGGACTATCTGGAGAGAGGGGTAGGAGCCATGAGATTCCTCCCCTGGTTTCTCCCCTCTTTCTGCCCTCTCTCCCTGCACACAGATCTGCAGCTTGAAGTACAGTAATAAGATCCTCGCCCTGCCCCGCCCGCAGGAATGCATCAACAGCTGGCCAGGCATAATCCGACACCCAGAGCTGCCTTTGTAGAACTAGTAACAAACAGGGCAAGGGCCAGACAGGCGTCCCAGAAGAGCTCCCCATGACAACTGGGAAAGCTCCTCACCCCAGGTTGGAGCCGGCTCCACCGAGCTGGGATCCGGCACCACGACTCTCCCCTCTAAATCCACAAGCCTGGAATGTCTGGTCCCAACCTGGTAGACAGAGGCTGCCTGGAGAACACTGGCCTCTCCAAAAGGCAAGTTAGATGCAAGCTTCTCCATGTTACAGCGCCCTACTCCGCCTCCTGGCACACGCCCCGTGAGACTCAGCACCAGTCACTGTCGGGATATCTGTGCCTGCACCTAACCATCTAGCCGTGAGCCTGAACACCACCTCTCCTCCTAGAGAAGGGCTTCTTTCTTTCTTTTTTTTTTTAAAATTTGAGGCAGACCCTGGCATTGTAAAGCATGTAAATATAACACCATCTTCATCTCCACCAAGCATTTAGCATCTGAAGCCTGTGGTGGCCAGCTGGTCTCAAAGTCATCTGGGATACATTTATTTTGATTAAATTGATCACATTTCTATTTACGGGATAGAATTTTGCACCATACTGAATACAGCTGTGTTTACAGGGATCTGAGGAAGAAGAAGAAAACAAAAACCCGCAATCAGCCCCAGCCCAGCACAGAGCATTCAGAACTTCAAGGAGTTAAAACCGAGGGGGCTGGCTTTTATAATAAAAAGAAAATTCTGCCAGCAGCTGCTCTGGCCATGCTTTCTGGCTAGTCAGGAAATGGGTGTCGAGCTGGAGCCGAAAACACAAGCCGCAATCAAGCCCGATCCAGCAGGGTGACAGACTTCCAGTGCAAAATGGCCAGCCGTCCCCCCAAGTCTCTGCCCCCGTGGACATGCATTTCAATCATGCTGCATGGCTGCTGTTTTCTCTGGGGACACTGTATAGTCACCTAGCCCATCAGTTGCTTCCTTGTCAGCACCGGGGACATCCAGGCTACAGTTTACAGTTCCTCCATCCATGTGCGGGGTTATAAATTATGCCATCCTCCCTAGACGGAGAGCCCAGAGCGCAGAGCGCAGAGCGCAGAGCGAGCGGCAGACGACCACGGCATTCGGCATCTCTGTCTCCACGAGTCCCTTGACTCTGCCCTTCTCCAGCTCTGCCTCGCCAGGCAGACACATCAGATGCCTTGTTTATCCATCTTCAGCTCCACTCTAGGGTGAAATGCCACCATACCTCGGCCTGGGCGGTGCCCCCTGACCAAATCCCAGAGAGCAGACCCGGGCTGGGTGCGAGGAGGAGATGCCGCGCCCTCCCCCGCGCAGCGAGGTGGGCACTGGACGTGTAATATTCCTAGCTCCCCTGCCCAGTCCTTGGCATCCTCTCTAGCCAGCTTCACCCTGTCCTCCAAGTCCCCTCATCCAGCTGCGAGGAGACCCTGGCCAACGCTACGCCACCAGGTCCTTCTTCTGCAGGGCACAGAGACACCATTCCGGTTGGTGTGCACCACGGCGAAGCCCAGGAGGGTGACGGCAGAGAGCGCAGGTAACCAGGGTAAGCGTGGCGTGCCATGGCGATGCAGCCCTGTAGCTGGGAGGAAAGACGGTCTGGCTTCAGAATGTGAAAAAAAAAAGAAGAAGAAGAAGAAGAAGAAGAAGAAGAAGAAGAAGAAGAAGAAGAAGAATTAAAAAAAAAAAAAACCACACACACACACAAAACAGCGCAGCTCTGTGCCTGTGGGGGTGGAAAAAACAGATACAAACCATTAAAAAAAAAAGGCAGAGTTAAAAATCAAATCTCAAAACAAAGCAAAAAAAAAGGAGTACAGAGATCTGAATACTTCATGCGACTTTTATTTCTGATGTTTCTCGGTTATTGGCCTCCCCGCCCCCTCCCAAGTCTCCCCGGTCCCTGAACACTCCCGTCCGTCCACGAGTACCGAGTCACAAATGCTGTTGCTCCAAAGTGCCGCAGACCCAGCATCACATGAGAAGCCACATGACGGACTAGAGTCGGCTGCTGATGTGGTCAACTGTTTCGGGAGGCAGGGGGGTGGGAGGGAGAGAAATCTCAAGTGAGACATGCCCCTCTCGCACTGCCAGGAAGATATTTCCTTAAAAGAACAATGAGAAGCCTGCATCGCTGGAGAAATGCTTGAGCAAACGTATACTATTACATATGCACACTTGTGTGGAGACCATGGGCATTTGAAGCCATCGGGGATGCGGTACCACCGACTCTAGCTGGATGGCAGCAATATTATTTCTAGCGTGTGTTCATCGGAGCTCATTCCACGTAAGTGGATTCCTGAAAAGCACACACCGTGTCTTCATAGCATGATCAGGCTTGGAAAACCAATTCTATTATCTCTCCTTGCAATCTGTATCTGAACCTGCATTCTGAATAATTTATTTTTAGACTAATAAGATGCTTGCCAAGACTGCTCCCTTTCTTCAGCAACGGCGCAGGCAATGTTCACCCAAGTGGGAAAACCATGTCCTTTTGTAGGGAGAAGAGAGGAGACGGGTTTTCATCGATTAAAAAATAAATAAATAAATTGCAATTCCTTATTTAAAGGCATACAAACACATGGCCATATGGTTCCCTCACAATCAGTCATTAAAAACAAGCAAAATACCTCTGATTCATTAAATTGACATGTCTCTTATTTGCAGCTTGGGTCTCATGCTGGCGAATGGGGGTGATTGTCTAACTTAGTACATGGCTGCAGCCAGAGTGCGTAAGCCACACGGATGCTGCTACTTCTCAGCCAAGCGAGAGCCCGCAGTGCCTTTCTGGGCACCCTTCTGCCGAGGTGCAGCACTGCCGGGTAGGTTTCCTGGTTACTACCATGAAGCATGGGATGGCCTCAGGGCCTCTAGATCTTGTCCCCTCCCCTGGAATCAAAGAAGTTTGGGACATCATTCTCAACATGTGACAATGACACCTTTTTAGAAAAAGAGTGGATCGTGACAGCCGACTGGAATGGGAGACTCCTTAAATAGGTGGGTCACTGTCTGCCACTCTTCGTCTCTGACTCTGCGGTTGCCAAGGTGATGACCATCAACTCCTTCGTGGTGGCTCATCAGCCTCCCGCTGAATGTGACGGGGACTGTCCCCATCACTGGGGGACCCGTGTTGAGCAAGACAGGCATGTTCTCTGCCATCTTGGAGCTCAACATCTAGTAATTGCATGCGTGTTTTTAAAAATTCTTTCCAATACTACTCCTCCTGCTTTGAGTACTCCAAAGTTGACCATAGGAGACGCCTGGCCGCCTCCTCTCACTTTCCTCTCCATCGTCCCCCACATCCTATGGCGTCTTTCCTTACAAACGACCCTGGGGGATGTCCTCGCCATTCCCTGGGAGGGAAGGCTCCACCCTCAGCCCCTGCACTCCGCCTCCCCTCTGGTCTCCCTCCTTCTGTTTCAGTCTGTCTGTCTGCCCCCAGACGACTCCTCCATCACCATGCTCACCATGTCACAACTGAGAGGATCTCCACAACCCTCCGTGCAGCACTGTGGACGGCCCCGTGGTCCCTCGTTGAATCAGAAACAAAGTTTGGCTTATTTTTAATAACAGGCATAAATCATTGTTAAGGGAAACAGTGACACAAGACGTACGATCTCTGCCCGTAGGAAATGTACCCTTTTGCTGCAGGCACTACCCGTGTGCTTGCCCAGCTGTCTCTGAGTCATATAAATAACAAACAGGTCTAATCTATTCCGTTCTCTGTGGTTGGATAAGAAGTACCATACATCGAAGGGCTGAGAAGGGAAGAATTACTTCTACCTGAGTATCCCGAAAGGTTCCCCAGGGCCCCCAGGATTTTCAGTGAGCTATGAAGGGTCTGTCCAGCATGGGGTAGGGCTCCAGTATGCAAGAGGAAGACTGGAGAAAGAATGAGGAATACTGAAGATAAAAACGAGCACTCTATGTGCCAAGTCTGTTCTAAGCATCTTAGATATATTAACCTACTAAATCTTAACAGTCCTATCTGGAAAATACTTTTTAAAATGTTATTTTCAATGATATATAAGAGAACTTAAATAAGTTGCCCCAAACCACCCAGTGAGTAAGTGAAGAGGTGCATCTGCCCCCTAAGCCCGTGGCCTGCTCCGGAGCACAGGAGGAGGAGATCAGAGGGTGAGAAGACACAGACGCCTGATGGGGGTCGACGTGGTCTGAGCAGGTCCTCGGTTTTGGAGGAGTGGAACTGGAGGTGAGGCACAGCCCACCTTCCCAGGCTACTGGGCAGGTGACCAAATGGCAGGATAAGGAATCTGGAAGTTGTGCCCAAGACGGAGGGAGAAGAGGGAGTGAGCCACAGGGAGGCAGGCAGGGGCTCCTCCAACGGCCTCACCCCAAGGGACGGCACCTGCACTCTGGCAGCAGCAGCAGAAGAACTGGAACAGACCCTTCACACAGATCTTTATGAAGAAAGCAATGGCGTTGCCGAGGTTTCTTGGGGGACAGGGAGGGATGGTGGCACAGTCCACTGTCTGGCTTTCAAACACTCCTGGAACTTAGCAGTTGTCTCATTCATCTGCTTCCCCAGCACCTACCAAAATTCTCGACAGCCTTTTAAAAAATAATGAATAAAAAAATGAAACCCATGAGAAAATCAGAAGGAAAAACCCACCTGTGAATCTGGTATTTTGCTGGACAGCCAAGGGGTTTTGGTGATTGGCATCCGTGGTGACTTTCCATATGGAGGAAGAGACTCCGTTTCTTCTCCACCTTTCCCCAGGTTTGGCTGCTCCCTGCCGGCCCCCACCGCACACCTGGGCTGCTGCTCTTGGAGCTGTCCCTGGCCAGGCTGAGCCTGCACCACCCGCTCGCTCTGCTTTCAGCCCACCCTGGTCAAGTCTCTAACTGGAAAGCTGTGCTTATCAAGGTGATAAAATAAGTGTGCCAACAACTTGAACTTCTTTAATTTGTTTAAATAGCAAAGGGAGAACCCACAGAAGTTTATCAGCCTTCTCACAGGATCTCAGCTAACCAGAATACTACATTAACAAAGGCACCTCATTTCTTGGCCCGTTAATGAAGGTTAATATGACATACTGCCTCTGGCTCTGGAAGTAAAAAGGGGTGTTATTGCCTCATATTATAGCTGGGGGGAGAAAAGTGTTAATAATCTTTCTCATCAGCAGTAAAGAATTGAGCTTTTAATACCCAGATATATTTTAGTAAAAGCGTAGTATATCATCTTTAAGCAGAGTTCGAGAACAATGTTAGATAACTAGGGCATTCCAAAGTCTACATGCATCAGAGACTCAAGAAATCTTTAAAAATGCAGCCTAAGACATCTTTTTTGTTGGGATCTATTTCTTTCTTTTATCACTTTAGATATTTCTAATCATTTCTAAACATAAAGTTGAAACCTTGGATCTTGGAAATAATTGACTGATTTTGAATAAATGGCTGAATGTGTGAACAAGGTCATTGTTCAGTTCAGCCACGGGCTTCCTTCTAGGCATTAGGTGGACCTGCCAATCCAAGAGGGATCATGGACCGAGGATCGAGGGGCTGAGATGCTGAGGAACCACATAGGCCCAGAGCACAGTACTGTTTAAGAGAACAGATGCTAAGCCTTGTCCCTGCAATCTCGGGACACAGGAAGGATGTGACGATAGGAAGGGAGGGGCCCGGGGCTCCACTGGATGGTGGCTAGAGGGCTTAAGAGGCCCTCCATGTTTTGTGAGCTCCCCCAGTGGATGCCCAGCTGAGAGCAGCTCTTCACAGGGCAGATTGGCAGAGTGGCTGGTGGCTGGCTGCTGGCTGGGGATGGACTTCCCTCTCTCTGCTCGCCAGCATCCTTACCCTGCTGCACTTTGCAGGGGCCAAATGGCACGTTGGAGGTAGCAGGCCTGTTTGTTCACCTGTGAGGGGTCTGACCTTAGACTCTGCAGAGCTCCGTCAGGAAGTCGGCTTTTCCATACTCTTTACAGTAAACAAAGACAGTGTGACTGGGCTCCAAATGTTACAGAAGGTCAGGGACCAAACTGCCTCCAAGACAAAGAGCGCTTCCAGAAATTGAAACACAAAATAGATGGGAGCGCGGTGGACATTCCAAACTGCGCTCCTGTTCACTCTCGGCTTGGAACAATGGGACACACAGCCGGCGGCCGCGCATAATAGAAACAGCATCATGAAGCCCCAGGTGCTGGAACCCACCTAAAGGTCACCCACCGGCTGCAGTCTCCACGGTGAATGCTGCCCTTTAGGGTATCTCCTCTGTACAACCTCCAGGCTCGAGGGACACTGCCAAGGGCTGCCCACTCAGGCCCAAGGGAGAAGCCTACTTGGAATGCAGCAGCCTGAGTGCACGAGGGCCCTGGGCCAAGAGGTCCAGCCCCTGGCAGGGGTGCTCTGGTGGGTAGCCTCTGTCCACCCATCACAGCTTAGAAGTGTGGGGCTCAGGTCTGCTGCCGTCTGCATGGCGGTCCCCTGATGTGGCGGACCTCTGTCGCCGCTGCCCCTCGGCCTTCCCTCCTCTACACAGATACTCAGTCACTTCAGCCGCCACCCTGCGCCTTCATATCCGTCCAACCTTCCCCTTCCCAGGAGGAACACCGTCCAGTTCCTCAGCAGGGTCTTAGAGGACGTGCCTCAGGAGCAGAACACACGGCCCCACGGTGTGGCCACACGCAGCGGCCACACGCAGCACAGTGGCCAGTAGCGACTCTCCCTCCAACTGAGTGTATTTCAGCACGCGCAACCTGGCGGGCCTTCACATGTCACTCTGGGGCCTCTGGCAGGGCTCGGTTGTGCTGGGTACACACACCTGCCACGTAAATTGTGCTGCTGCCATCCGCAAACAAATTTCATTTGTTTGCCTTGGTTTGGGGCACCACGCATGAGAAGGTTCTATGGCATTATGAAGGGTTTAAAAAGGAAAGACGTAGTAGTCAACTGCCCTTGAAGAAGACCCATCCATTGTCCCCATGGGAAGACCCAATCGGAGGACCCGGGATCCTATGGGCAGCGGCCACACCTCATCCTGCCTGTAGCGTGGCCGCACCGCAGGGAGCAACCGGGGGCTGATTCCATCCACCAGCCTGCCTGGGAGGAAAAGCACTGGACACGAGCTGGGCGCTCTGGGTTCTCGGGTCCTCTCTCCGCCAACTGTTTCCTTGCACCTCAGTCACAGGGAGGTCATTTCTCTTTTTCCAAACCTCAAAGTGGGGACCTCCACCACAAGCCCCTCCGCCCAGCCCCACAGCCCTCTGGCAGCTCATGTCTGAAACCTTAAGTAAATTTAAAAGTCTCTTCTTTAATACAGAATAAATGAAATATCCACTAAAGTTTCCCATAGACTTTTATTGAAGTTAACTGAAATGTCTCGTGAAATTGTGTCTCAAAACAAGTAAGTAAATGGGTAAATGGCAACTTTACAAATCAAAAAACGCATGTGTCCAGAAGGGTTTTGTTTTTAATGTGCCAACTAGGTAAATTGGGTACGTCTGACTAGGGCTCCTGGAATCTTCACTCTGATAAAATAACAGTTTGAACAGGTGAGCCAATTACTGAGCTTCTCGCTGTCAGGACTAAATGTCATCATGTGATATCATCACTTTCCTATAACTCAAATGGCTTTAATTAACTACACAGAGAGAACCTTTAGGTTGAAAGATCCAATTTCTCTCAGGTTTTTAACCACGGCTGCCTGATGTCCATCAGCAGTTCTCACAATGGGGACACTCTTCCCGCTCGGAGCCAGCAGGGAGGGAAAGATGGCCTGTGGTCAGGAGGGGCACGTGCCAGCTCACCCAAGGTCTTGCTGGGGAGCAATGTTGGCTGCACGATGAGATCCTCAGACAGACCCCCGGACCCTCGGAACACTGACCTGACAGTTTAACAATTGGCCTGTTCACTCTTATTAGACTATGCAATTGTTCTTAGATTAAAAGAACCAAAAAATAAAAATTGGAGAAGTGGTTGTCACATTCTCAAAACCCGGACCCATTTGGCCCAGGCTGTCTGTCTGCACATCTTTCCCTTTTTTGGCTCAGCTCTGTTCCCCTGGAGAACAAGCCGTCTGTAGGTGCACAGGTTCTAGCTAATATCTCCGTTTATGTTCAGGGAGGTGGAATAATGTTCTGGTTTTTGAAGATCTTCAGTAACGTGTAAACTGTCTGTATTAGTCTCCTTTCTGTTGCTATAACAAAATATCTGATGCTGGGGACTTTCTATTAAAGATGTCTACTTGGCTCACAATTCTGGTAGCTGGAGGGTCCAAACAGTCTGGGTACTAGGGTCCTGGCATGAGATCCCTGACTGTGTTGTGACATGTGAAGAAACAGAGAGGGAATCGTCCCCTTGAAGACGGGGCCAGCCTTGGGGGTTGACCTCACTTTCCCGCCTACTCTCCCGAGAACCTGGTCCTAGGTAGGGAAGGTGGAAAATACCGGGGAACAATATGGACCAAGTTACACTGTTGTATCATGTGCAGGTACAAATATATAACATCAAATCCCACCATCATGCATGATTATAATGCAACGGTAAAAATGCGGACCAACAGAACTCACTCCTTGTGATCCGCATTAGCCCCTTGCAAAGGCAGCACCTGTGACCTCATCACCTTGCAGGAGGCTCCACTTGGGAAAGGTTCCCCCTGCACCCAACATTGCCACAGAGCACTACACCTCCAGCACATGAGCTTCAAGAGACACCCTCAAACGATATTCGGACCAGAGCACTACCCCAGCTATTTACAGTCCTAGAGATCCACAGGTAGTATTTTCTCCAACTTTCTCTCATGTTTAGAAGCCTCAGCACTGAGTCCAGTGACATTGTCTAGCCTCAGATCCCTATGTGGACACCAGGCCGAGACTTCTCTCCAGGGTCCCCAGGCTTGAGTAGCACACATCCTGCAGCTATCTAGGGAGCCTGAACAAGAAGCCAGAGCAACGCGAGGCATATGTGGTCCAGGCATGAGCTGTGACATGAACTTGTTGATATTCCAAAATCCACCTCAGTAGCAAATTGTGACAGTGCCCAGTGGCATTTAACATGGACCAAAGTCATAGATAACTGTTTATTGACGGCAACAGAATAGAGACTGTAAAATGCAGCCAGTACAAATGACCACATCTCCATTCAAATAGTGAGGCCGGCTTTCAGAGGAAGCTTCAGAAATGACTTAAATGGCCACATTCAGGATGCCAAACACAGACGGTGGCACATGGCGGCTAAGGCAGCGAATCTCCCTCAAGCAGTGGAGGCAACCTGCAGATGGGTTCCGTCCGCATCCCAGGGTCTTCTCTGCAGGCCCCAAGAGATCAGTGTCACCGCGCCTGTGGGAATGAAGAGACAGAGGAGGGAAGAAGAGACTTCCACATGGAGAGGTTCGCCCTCTCCTCCACTGGCTCAGTGAATGGCTTATGCAAAATTCATCCTCTATGATCAAAGACCTAATTAGGATTTCAAGAGAGAGTTCTGGAACATGGAGATGATTCTGGTCCAGTTTGTAAAAGACAACTGGGGCTCAGTGATCAAGTTTTCTTCATGAAAATATTTGAGCATACGTTAAACACTGGCTGTTAGCTTCTTCTCCCAACACACACACACACACACACACACACACACACACACACACTCACACACTGCATAAATTTTTTTTGTGTGTAGAATAATGTGTATATATATTTAAGATATAAAGTTATAAAATATGTATATTTATTCATGTACATGAAATTATGTAAATTATAGAAGAGATTATAGCATAGATCATTTTCCTTAATAGTTTGCTCCAACGTGATGCTCCATATTCAAAAGATGAAGCTGTGTTATTACTAACAATAGTCAAAAGAATATTCTATAGAATCTAAAGACATGTTTTAAGTATCCAAATATGTGGATATGTCAGCCTAAGGGCAGCACTTCTTGGTCTGACTACTTTGGAAGGAGAATCATTTATTTGTAAGATGCCAAGGAAACCTGAACAATCTTATTACTCTCCAATTACAGAGGCTGCAGCAAGACGTATCTGTTGGTGAGCAGACTGTCTGGTGCAGGATATGTGAAAACTTGGGGAAAGAATAATTCCAATAATATCGGGCCCCAGAGGTCTTGCCCCAGCTGCCATGACTCTGCCATGCATGTCTCCCCTCGTTCCCTCCCTCCTACCCACCCCAACAGCCCCAAACCTAATCAAAGGCAGACATCTCGCTTGGGTCTGACCAGGCCTCTGCGGGTTATTGTGAAAACAGCAGACCACAAAATTCAGGGGAAAAAATAACAACATTTCTAACATGTTTACACTAGTGAGACCCATTCAAATAACATCCTATAGAGTGTTTCAGAAAATTATAGTGGGGAAGAGGTTGACCAGCTCCCTCCTAGCAGTGAGGCGGTACTGGGGAGAACGCGCGGTGTATACATCATGGTGTGGGGCAGCCGGGCCTGGCTGGGAGAAGCGAAGCTGGCTCCAGGGGACAGGAGGAGAGAGGGTGAGCCACACAGAGCCCTCGGTCACACTGATGACAGGCAGCACAGATGAAGTGTCTGCGATAGGGACTCAGGCTCTCTAGAGGAGCTTAGGAGCATCGTGGGTTCTGTGACCACTCAGCAAGTGTGCTGTCATCTTTCTCATTTTACATACAAGGAAACTGAGACCCACAGAGATCAGAAGGTGAAGGATCGATGGAGGCAAGACGCACACCTCCCTCCCTCCCCTTGCCTGGAAAGGCCGTGCTCTGGAGATTCCAGCCTCAGCACACAGCAGATTAAGTTCAAAGCACCATCGAAATCAAGGAAGAGGTCTGAGTAGACAAACGGGGTCAAACTCCAGGCGTCCGGGTCGTTAGAAATGGCACCGTTGAGCGGCACTGAGAACATGGAATCCCAGAGCCTCAGCCCTGTGACCACTGTACACGTGTGTGGCTGACGCCCCGGACCGGTACATGCTACCTGCGACGGGGCCTGGAGGGGCCTGGAACATCTCCTAGAGCCAAGCCTGCTGGGAAGTGGTCCCGCTGCCGGGGCCTGGAGGGGATCTGAAAACAAGAGAGGAAAGATGAGGGGGTGGGTGGGAGGCGAGATAAACGGGGCCAAACTCCTCAACGGTGCCACGTCCACCATGGACCAAGCCTGATGAGCCCTAGGAAACAAGATGGTGAGGTCCGGATAAGAAATGTCCATGGGGTGGAAGAACCACCTGTTTTATGTCACGTTCCAAATAACCAGATCACAGTGGACAGCCACTCCAATGATGCCTGCATGATACAGAGCATTATTGAGAATAACTCAATTCGCCAGGAGCTTAAGGCAGCCGATACTTGATAACCTGTCAGGGAAAGCAGGACAATAATTACAGAAAAGAATCATATCCTCAGAAAAACAAAAATTAATCACACTCAGTTGGTAAAGCCTATCTTACAGACACATAGTCTGGACTTGCGCTTTCAAAATACTGTGGGTTTTTTTTTTTTTTCAATGTGATGTCAATTATTTAATGGAATGATTTTTTTTTTCCTGTTACTTCAAAAACTAGACATATTCTATGACTCATCACACCTGGCTTTCTTAAAGAATCTTACGAAATTCATAATCACAAAGGAGAGAATCATTCTTCAAAAATTAAATGACGATATATTTTGTTTCTGTAGTAGAAAAATCAAAATGATGACAGTTGTATATAAAAAAAAAATCTGTTACTCCAATCACTTGAGGTCGTATTCGCTAATCAACATCAAACTGATAAGCACGTTTCATTAAGTAGCATGAAGACTGAATTGAAACACTTAATTACACAATAAAAACATTTAACATTTAAAAATTTTAGAACAGTTGCGGATATGCAGAAAAATCACAAAGACAGCGTGGAGTCCTCAGTTCCCATCATGCATCTCACACCTGTCACGATTAACCAATAACCACGTGGTAGCAACTGAAGCCCATTCCTTGTTCACATTGCCTGATTTTTACCTACTGTCCTTTTCCCGACCCAGGGTCCCCTCCAGGTCACCCCAGGACATTTGCTCGTCATGTGTCGGGACTTCTCAGAATCCTGTTTCTGAAGGTCTTCACGGCTGGAGGCGTGCTGTTCAGGGATTTTGCAGAAGGTCCTATCACTGAGTTTGACATCTTCCTTAGGGATCCTCTAGGGTCATAGGTCTGGAGGAAATCCCAAAGGTAGAGGGTCATTCCCACCACATTACTCTAAGGGAGACTCAACCTACTTGTGGGCAAAATAGCTACATAAATTATTTGGGATTCTTCTGCACAGGGAAGTTGCCTCTTTCCCATTTGTTTACTTAGTCGTTTTTTTTTTTTTAAATATATAAGTCCAAACTCATAGGTTTTTATTTTATACCTTGGGGTAGTATACCCAATACTACCACAAGAAAGAAATTTTTAATAGTGATATATTCACATTCTTTGCTGACACCTTTTGAGTCTTGGCCAAAGAGGCTGTGGGTAAGACAAAGCGTTTGGATGTCACGTGCACCTTCGAGGTTGAAAAGCTACATATCTGCAGGAGACATTTGGGGATACACACTCATATCCCGGGGAAATTTCTTTCCTTATTTCTAGGATAAAATTCCATATGTAGAAAGTGGCCTCAAAGTCAAGCATGACTCAGTTATTTAAATTCTTTTAGGAGATGCTGGGTCTATACTCTTAGAAATAACTTTGATGATATAAATGAGTATCCCATAATTGGATACATTGACTATGTATATTTCAAGTACAATCATGAACAATGCTTGACATTCTAAAATTATTTGAAATGGAGATAGCACCATAGTTGAGGACGCAGACATGAATTTGGAAGTTAGAGGAATATCATAAGTGTTTTAGGTATTTGCTACAAATTATTCACTAGTACAAAGTCACGTTAGGTATAAAAGGCGTACCAAGGTTCCACAATTAAGAAACAGTGCATGAAAGGAATGAGGCAGAAAGACACAGAACACAATATAGATTGGAAGGAAATAAAGACAACAAAAAGTAGATTTTATTCATTTATCCAACAACTCTTTACAGAGCACCTCCTATCTGCCAGCCACCATGCCAAGGGCTAAGATCATGCGGAGAAAGAACTAGTTACCACCCTTGCTCCCCTGGAGTCTGAGGGCAGAGACGTGACTCAAGCGAGCGGCGTTGCTGAGCCATCAGGGGAGAGTGAGCCAGCAGGCCTGGCTGCTCACCCGGCACCGTCCCCAGGCGGAAGGACTGGTCTGGCTCCTCCGAGAAGGCTTCTGAGCCCTTGGCTGAGAGAACGGTGTCATCTAGGCCTGAGGCCCTGGGCCACTGGAGACAGTTTGTGCCAGCGATCTGCAGGACCGTCAAGACCTTTGTCGTACCCCTGCTTTGGGCCGTGCTGCCTCAGGCAGAGCTGTGTGGCCTGGAGACTGAGGAGCTCCCTGCTCCCCTAAGCTCCTGGCCTCCAGTGAGGTCCCGAAGGCAGGCTCACGGGAGCTTCCTGGGTCGACGACACTCCACATGCGGGTTCGCGGCCGTGGTCGACACTGCTGCTGAGAGAACTCGGCTTTGTCACTGTGACCCCCCCAGGAGAGGATGACTGGCAACTCGGCTTGGTTCCCCCTCCACCCCGCCCTGCCCACACCTTCCTTTCCCTGACTTAAACCTGCATCCTCCCCGTGGACTTCACTGGAACCAGGGGCATGGCGGCTTTTTTGTGAAGTCCTTCTACGAATCATGGAGGCGGAGGATGTTCTTGAAGATCCTCGACACCTCACTGTGATTAAAAATGGAGGTGTATGCTGAGGCTAGGGGGGGGGAAGGAGCCTTCCTGAAGAAGAGGGGTCAGAGGGGTGGTGTGCCCGATGCCTCAAGGTGGGGTGGGGAAGGCGGGAGAGCTTTCTAGCAGGGGGCAGTGCATGTACCCAGGTCCTCAGCTGGAGCCAGTAGGGTCTGTGCAAGTAACCAAGTGGGGACAGGCAGGGTGGAGCAGAGAGAGAGCGCAAAGCTCCATGAGAGACGGGCAGGCCAGGTCTGGTGGACCATGTCAGGACTTGGGTTCTTCTTCTAAGACTGGTAGGATGCCCGGAAAGGTAGCAAGTGAAGGCCAGATCAGCTGGTCCTCTGGGAAGAGCGTGAGAACTTATGGGAAGGAGGAGTTGACAGAATGAACACAGGGACATGGTTTTATGTAACTCAAGATGAGAGACACCGCATCCCTGGCTAGTGGGGTACTGTGGAAGGACGCGGAAGGGAAGCTTTCAGTAGGGAGTTAGCGAACCAAGTTGAACGGACCAAGTTGATGGCAAGTTGGAAATGAGAGAAAAGAGGGATCGTGGTATCTGGGTGACATCTACCTTGTGGCATATGCAAATGACAGCAAGGGGGCTACTTACAGAGACAGAAATCACTAGGGGAGACTGATTTGCACTGATTCTGAAAATGAAGCACCAGAATGCTGTGCCTTGGGTGCTGGATACTTTGAGATTGATGCACCTTTAGATCTGACAGAGGAGATTTGCTGAATCCATAGATCCTTAGCTGATGTAAATTCAGGTTTCATTCACAAGTTACAACGGCAGCCGCCCAAGCAAGGAGCAGGCCAATTGCCCAGAATACTCCAGCTCTTGACCCATCCGAACTCATTTCATCCTTACAGCAACTGGACGAGGCTGACGTCACACATCTTCCTATTCAACAGATACTGGGACAGTGGTGGTGGTGGTGGGGGGTGTTCCCAAGGCATAGGGCTGAGATATAAGCCCAGGCGCCCCATCTCCATTGTTTGTGGCTTCACTTACCACACCCTGGCACCTCGTGTGATTAGCCAAGGAAGGAGAGGAAACTAATTTGGAGACAGATAAGGAGTCAAAGACAAGAAGGAGAATGAATATTGAGAGTATTGATGTTGACTAACTAAATGCAGAGAGGACGTGGAATCTGTAGCCAGAAATGTGAGCAAAAGGAGGAGACCAGGAGACCCAGGAAGCAGGAGAAATGGGGTTTCAAGTCAGTGGGAAGGATCCACTTGAGAGAGAGAGAGGGGTGAGAGGAGGGTGCACCAGGCGAGCAAGCATCTCCCGCCGTCAGGATGGGACAGGTCCAGGCAGCCAGGGTTGGGCCGGAACCGCATTCTCAGCACCTGCCATGGGAACGAGTGAGACCCAGGCTGGGACCCTGACCTGCTTGCTCCCTGACATCCTCAGGGCCATGTCCCTGTGTGCCTTGGCTCGCCCACCTTCTCTCAACCTCGGCTGCCTTGCCTCTCTTTGTCAGTCACTTGACAGGTGCTGTTTTATCAGTTGAGAATGTTCTACCTTCTCCCACCTCTTCACCCCCTTCTAGACTAATAATCATGTTCGATGGAGGCTGGTTGATCCACAAACGGCCCTCTGAAAATCAGTGTGATTTTGGCTGTTTGTCCCAATATGCTTCTGCTTTGGGTCACCAATATACAATCTTTGTCGACTTGAATCATATTTAAAGACATAGTATAAGATAGCCATATTTTTATACTCAGGCTCCTATTGGTTACTCCCACAAATACAGAAACACAGGCAGATGCCATGTAATTTTATACAAAAAACGCTAGTTTCCAGCAGATGACACACCTGGACTTAACATGCAAACTACCTCCCTCCTACTAGCCAACATGGAAAGCCACATTCTAATCAGAACATCAACCTATTCATTTACAACCGGATGTGCAACTGTTAGTTCAAGCCGACGTCTTTGTCAATCGGATGCATGTCTTCACCCTGGGCCTGCTACGGCTACCGACTGGTGAATCTCACATAAACTCTAGATGGGAACAGAAAACAGACCCATGGCTTCCAGGGGCCGGGGGCTGGGAATTGTTTCCAAAGTGGTAGGAAGGCATCTGGAGGGTGAGGAGCTCTTCTAAACGTGACCATGACTCTCTTTAGCATAATGGCTCATGGTTTGCGGGTGCTCAGAAGAACATCACAAGTTTCTTCCTCAGGAATCAGTTTGGGTACCAGAAATTCAGAGAGCAATGTTCGTGGGAGTGTGGTCCTTGGAACCCTAGAATCTCAGGTTCTGATCCCAGCTCTCCAGCTGAATGGCTTACAGATAAGCAATGTGTCACCCCCAGTTCTGGTCTGTAAAGTGCAGCTTGGGCAACGGCGATGTTCTCGAGGTCATTCTGAATATTATGAGCAGTGCAGACAAAGCTTGGAGCACACGCCTGGCACACAATGGATGTGCGTCTTATCAGCAGTTTTGCTCATAAGGTTCAAGCCCTTTATTCACGACTTCCTCTCGGCCAGACGGTGACTGCGAGGCATCAACCCTTGCCCTTGTGACTTTCCTCTCTAGACTTTCCTGGTCACTACCCTGGTTCTGTTGACGCAGCCTTGTTCAAAACAGGATATAATGCTCTGATTATGTTTCTGATCAACAAATCGTCAGGACTTGCCAGTCCGTGCCTCTCGGATGTTTTCCCAGAGACCACCTTGATCAACATCTAGGGGCTTCGTCATCTCCAGGGTCAGATATTTAAGGAAAAACTTGGTTTAGCTGTTCCTCGGAATACAGCATATTTATTTGTGAGGATTTGTTGAATGTAACTTGTAAGAGAGTCAAGAGTTATAGCCCAGGGGTTAGGCTGGACACTCTCTTCGGGCCCGTAGACTTGATACCATTGTTTAAATGTCTTTGAAGAATGAAGATGGTACCAGGAGTTAGGACCCTTGGACAGATCTGTGGGAACTGAGAACCCAAAGAAAATACTCTCACAGAGACAATGCTTAGAGCGGCAAGCTTCCTTGTGCTGGGGTGGTCATTGCTAAATCGGGACTCGATACGGGCAGAAAGTGAGACAATACAGGGCCCCTCTGGAAAGCAGTGAACATAAGTCCAGTTCCGGGGTGCTGACTGGAGCAACCTGAAGATGGAAAACACGAGGGGCTGAAAGTTGACAGGACCACTGTACCCAGGAGGCCCCGAGGTGCCAAGCCAGTGACAAGACTCAGGGGAATGGGAACACAATTTGGATCCAGGGGACATGCCCCATTTTTATGATAGCAGCCTTGATCCACCAGCTCTGAAGCAACAGTTAAAGGAGTGTGCCCAAGATGTGCCCCTCGGCCTCCTCAAGGGGCCCGTCCGAGCCTGCGTGAGAGGACCAATGTGCCATCCCAAAGCCCATTCGCTGTCATGCCAAGTGATAATAAGGACATGCCGGGGGTTCAAGGACATGGTGAGACATCTTAAAACATCCCTACATACCCACATATCCCAGGAAACAAGGGTTCCAGCTTTAAAAATCCTTCCAGGAAACAGGAAGAAAAAATCCCAGCTTCTGGCCTCATAGCATTTAGAAAGGGAGCTTCCACTCTATTCCAAAAGAAAAGACCTACGGGGCTGAGGTCAGTCAAGGCAGTGAGAGGGAGGCACAGAGGCAGGACAGGACAGGTCGCTGGTGACAGGGAACAGAGGCAGAAATGTGATCTGCCTGTTTCAGAACAGGAGGGTCCTAGGATCAGAGGAGGTGGAAGCAAAAGTTCCAGGTAAAAGAGAAGGGCTTGGGTTTAGATTCTCCCAATTCAACCCCACACACTAAAGCATAGAAAAAGGAAAAGAGGTCCCTGAGTACCAGGGAGAGGGAGCGGCCACAACAACATTCACTCTGTCTCTACTAATTCCTTTTAAAGTTTTTATTCCTTCTTAAAATTTTTCATAAAACTCTGAAAAAGAATCCCCACAGCCTCTTTCTCTAGGTGAATCTACAGAGAGCACATGGAAACTGAGGGTGCTGGTGGGGAGGAGTGCAGCAGGGTCCTCCTGCACCGGCTCACCATAGCTAGAAACTCTCTGTGACAAAATCTCCATGGAAAGTCATCTAACTTCCCTGTGACCCAGTTTTTTCATTAGCAAAACATGTTAATAAGATAGTGATAGGAGGGAAAAAATACATATTTCCCAAGGACAAGTCTCCTTAATAAATTACCCAACAAACCCAACAAGCTCTCAGAAAAGAGGAAGAGATCCATCATTTTTATTAAAGTGTGGCACAGTGGAAAATAAGGCCCAGAGGTCTCTGTAGCAGTAGCCTAGTGTCATCTTAAGCATGAGCAAGAGGAAGAAAAAAAATTGTGGAGGAGAGATCTCCTTGCACAATATGCAACATTGCTGGACAGATTCCAAATGCAGGTCCAGATCACCCTTGAAAACTCAAAGAAAGTCACATATCACAACTGTCTCAAAGCTGTCACCACATACTCAGAATTTATCTTCTTTTAAAAAAAATAGATCACAGAAAAAATACTATGTTTATATCTGCTGCTCATGGTGTCTCATAAAACAGATGCACATCTTTTGTCTGGAATGTAACATGTATTTCAACACACGCGTGACGGACAGTGTGTGTGCCATGCTGGGAAATTCAGGGTCGGTATCATGGTGAGCCACAGCCATTGGAGTCTCATTTACGCAAGGGGACCTGAAAAGGTTGTTGGATTGTTGTTTGTTTGTTCTAAATAATGATCTACAATGATTTTTATACTGAAATGCCCAGGTCAAGTTGGGAGCATGGGTCTATCAACCAAGCAGTTCCTGAAACAATACACTGGGACACACAGGGAAGAAATGTGGTTTCTGACCTCCTGGCTTCTTGCAATGTTGGGGGAGAGAGATCAGAGGAATGGAGTGGGATGCAGAGTGGCTTTCAATGCAACCAGAGGTAAGGACAAGGCAGGGGCCATGCTAGGCTTTGGGCACATGTGCAGAGGGTGGTGGCTGAGCTGGACCCAGGAGATAAACAGGAGTCACCTTGGTAGGGGAAAGAGGGGTTCGCTTCGGGGAGAGAAAACACCAACATGACCCATCTGGAGAACTGCAAAGGGCCGCCATGTCCACAGGCACAGGAGGAGCAACGAGGTAAAGGCTTTCCTAAACCAAGTGGCTTCTCCCTTGGGATTTTACCAGAAGGGAGCAGGGAAGGAGTGTGCTGAAGAAGAGCAGGTGGGGGAGAGTGAAATGAGCAGGTTTTTAAATTCTCGCCCACAGCCAATGATGTTTCCACACATCGATGTTTTCAGGCAGACCCAGAGAAATAGGCGGGAAATCGGTGGACGGAATCCAGGGGAGATGGCTGTGTAGATGAGTTGTGTGTGTGTGATTCATGATTGAAAGAACCCGGGGAATAGATGAATTCTAGGTAGGGCAGAGGGGTGGGAGGGGAAGGGAGGGGGTAGGGGATCAGCAAGGATGGTGGAATGTGATGGACATCATGATCCAAAGTACATGTGTGAAGACACGAATTGGGTGTCAACATACTTTATATACAAACAGAGCTATGAAAAAAAATGTGGTTTATATGTGTAATAAGAATTGTAATGCAAAAAAAAAAAACCAAGTACATGTATAAAGACATGAATCGGCCTGAATACCCTTTGTATACAAAGATACGAAAAGTTGTGCTCTATATGTGCGATAAGAATTGTAATGCATTCCGTGTCATATATTTAAAAAATAAAATCAAGTAAATAAAAGAAAGAAAGAAAGAAAGGCTATGTGACTGGTTACAGGGGGAAGACAGGAAGATGCTCTCAGAGTTGAGAGCTAGGTGTTGAGAGCAATAGAAAGTCAATCAGAGAATTGAGATTCTGACTGGAAAGAAGGATGTCCATAAAGAGCCAGGACTCTCTGTGGTGAGTGGGGCAAGAAGCAATGGAATTCAGGAGCTCATTCCAAGAGTTTTGGGGTGACCTCGAGGTAATGTGTCATCTCCCATTGGGGACCACAGTTAGTATTCCAGGAATTTGGTCTCAGCACAGATGCTGGCATTTGTTCTGCACTGTCAGCCACAAAGGAGAGACCTATTAGCAGCATGCCATTTCTTTGTGATGGGTAATTTGTGAGCTCAGACATGTGCAGAGAAGTAGATTAAAGACCTTCAAATCAAGCAGTTCAGAGGACTTCCTCTATGACACAGTCTTAGGGAAAGCCCAGATATAAATAATTATGAAGTGGACCATAGCCTGCTCTTTTGAAACCTTGTCTCTGGCTTGTAGCATCCAGCCCTCCCCAGCGTACTTGGCCCCCAGCACTCAGCTTAACACATGCTCCTTGCGCTTCTCATTGTCCTCCCTACCTCTTTGGTGCCTCTCATCCTTTAACCTTGTTAAGGGGGGATGGAGGGAGGGGTATCAAGAATTCATGTGTACATGTACAATTAATTGACACAAATTTATGGGGTCTCATTGAGGTTTCAATACATGTAAGATGTCACTCATTTACTCTTTAGTATGAATTCAAACCAACATGTTCTTACAGTAGTCCATGTGGCACATGGGATGAAATGAATGAACGTGGTTTTAGTTGATCACATTAATTTTTTGTATGCTTCTACAAAATGATATAGGCTACATGCATATATCTACAAGTGACATTGGAAATTTATAGTGGTCATATAAAGTTGTCTCCTTCAAAGAATTAATTTAGATGGGCAAAATTGAGTTGATTTAAAGAAAAATATTAATTTTAGAACTGTTTCAGAGATATTATAAAAATCTCAAAAGGGTCATGTGCATAAAGTTCTGGAGCAACTGTATTATTTTATCTGGGCATGTAGGCATTTCAAGCTTTGTATTTAATTGTGAAACACTGCTTTGTCTTAGAAGTAGAGCTTCAATTGAACAGCATTGGGAGAGCACCCCTGAAATCTTAGCCATTGGTGGTCACCTCCTTCCCCATTGGGACTGTGATTCACTTGTGCTCCTGACACACCAGGCTTTTCTCTTTCCTTTTAAAAAATTTTTTTTTCGTAGTTCTAGATGGACAGAATGCCTTTATTTTATATGTTTACTTTTATGTAGTGCTGAGGCTCGAACCCTGTGCTTTACACATTCTAGGCAAACTGAGCTATAGCCCCAGCACATCTTTTCTCTTTCCTTAATGGTTACATTTCAGGAAAAAATGATTCCTCCTTCATAGTTTCCTGTTGGGCATAACCATGAGGCAAGTAGCTACAAGGTGATTCTTCATTAAATGTTTACGTGAGCATAGACTATGGAAAGTAGACATGGCATCTACAGTAACCACAGTGAATAGGAACAACTGTTGTTACAGAAGAGAGATGTAATAGGATAAATAGAATATTTATTTCATGTACCAAAATATCACCTGAATCTATTCCTGAACCATTTTTCTAAAGAATCAGAAAAATCGTCAAAACAAAGATATTTTTCTCTGTGAGTAGTAATTAAGAGAGGCAAAAGAAAAGTGACTGCAATTTTAGGTTGGCCGGATGTGGCAGGATTTGGGGGCTTGCTTGCATTAAACTGTTTGAACTATTTGTTAGAGTTTTATGGTCTTTGAGTGGGTTTTTTGTCAGGCACAGCCAGGAGAAAGAACCCAGGGAATATAAGAGCAGCCCTTTGATGGTAGAATTAAATGAAACCTGTTGGCAGTTGGCACAAGACAGGCAGGTGGCGTCCTGGGTTCCCCTCAGCCCTGTAATACTAGATGATATCCCCCCGCTGCCAAGTCTCACAATGTATTTTTTGGTTGGGTGCTTCCTGCAAGTACCATAAGGAACATCTATTCCTTAAGATCTGTTGTCACATCTTTTCCCAGAAAGGTTATTTTTACAAAAGTGATTTTTTACCCCTCTTTCTAGAGACAGACATTGGCATTTCCACAGTATGCATTTGTTTATTTATTTGCTGTAGCCTCCTGATGGTTGATAAAGAAGAGATAGAAAATTAAAAGTAAAAAAAATAAATAATGTTACTATTATAACCATTCCTGGTCACTACTTGTTGAGATTCTATTTAATATGGGTGCCAAATTCTTTTTGTTACAAAGAACAATTAATTTCTTTCAGATAAGTTAAGCTACTGGGTCACCAGTAGGTGATTTGTTAAGCTAAAAATATTGGTTTAACTTAAGAATATTTACTTTTCTCATTTATCACGAGTGAGGCAAAGTAATTCAAAAATTTGAATTCCTTGTTTTTGTTTTTTTAAGCAGAGAAAATGGTGGGGATAAACTTTCTCGAAACTCACCTATTTTGTAAAATTAATAGATTGGTAATTTGAAGGAACCAAGGCTAAAATGTAACTATCATTAAGTATCCCCCTCTGCACATTAAGGTTGATTCAGGTAGCAAATCATTCAATAAGCAATTCCCATTGCTTGGTGCTGGGCAATAGCTGTTAGTGTCATTGATAAGTTCTCTGCACCAAAGTTCCTAGGTCTAATAAATAAAATCTGGGCAGTTTAATCAACTAATACATTGTTTGGTATTTTTGTGACCAAATCAACTTCTTGAAATAATATGAGTTGTACGTAGTAATGTGTCAGGCAACTTTTTATCAGTGTGACAAAATTACCTAAGATAATCTATATAAAAGGAGGAAATGTTGATTTTTGCTTATGATTTCAGAAATTTCAGTCTGTGGTTACCTTTGGGCCTGTTGTAGTGAAGTGGTTTCTCATGGTGGGGAGAGCATGGTGGAGTAGGCTGCTCACCTCATGGTGGCCAGAGAATGTGGGGAGGGGTGGGAGGCTGGGTTCCCAGTAGCCCCTTCAAGGACATGCCCCCGATGAACTGACTTCCCTCTCCTAGGCTCTACTTCCTAATGATTTTTCAGCCTCCCAAGAGTGCCATTAGTTAGTGGCCAGCCTTCAACCCATGGCATTTGGAACATTTAAGATCCAAACCACAACATACAGTTATAATATCAGTATTTAGTCTTGGCATACATGCAAAACACAATTCAGGCTGGTGCTTCCAAAAATGGAAACTGACCAGATAAGAGAAAATGAAGTAGGACTTCAATTGCCTTCACATTTCTCATTTGTGGAAATTGAAATCAAATATAGGTTTAACCTACTATTTAATGTATTGATGGTTCAGAAGGAAAAACTGTAAATCTATTTAACATAATGTCTTCTGACTTTTAGGACAGCAAAATGAACCTTATCATTCTGCTGTTTCTTAAAAAAAAAGTGTGGACATCTTAAGTGGAATTGTTAATGAGCTGTTACTCTGAAAGTTCTCCACATTGCTTACTGAGACATCATAGCCCTACCTCCCAGCAAACATGTTCTGGAATTTGTAGAGCACAATTATGATTGACCACAAACCTCACACTTTCATTACAGGAGTTAATATAGTGAATTGCTATATAAATTGTTTGATGCTGTAAGGGAAAGGAATGCTAAGAGATCCTAATAAGACTCTCAGCGGCTCAATAGTTTGCATAGTAAAACTTTGAAGTATTTTCAGGCTGTCTACCCTCCTGCCTCAAGTGTGTATTTTGTTCCTGATCTAGCTGACAAACCATTGATAGGAGAGAATAATTGTTTTCTGTCAACTGTAGAACTATAATGTACTTACAAGGTATGTATACTTGCAAATCCAAAGTATTTATCTTGATGAATTTTCACAAAGTAATCATGCCCAAGGATACAGTATGTGACCTTCTCCTGCTATCTTCCAGCTACTACCATACACTGGCTCAAGCTGCCACTACACCGACTCTAGATTGCAGATTTGTTTTCCATGGTTTTGAATTTTTCTTATATATGAATATCCTTTACATTATCTTTTGTCTTGTACTTTTAGAAACATTTTTTTAAAATAACTGATTTAAATACAAAAGCGTGCACACTTTATTCAAATATGTTTCCAGAATGTCAAAACTGGGAAGAACAGACTTATAAAATGCTAAGACACGTACATAACCTATGAGGCTTATATTTTTGTGCCATATTATATTTTTTGACCACTAAAAATAATAATAATACTGGCTTACAATATCACATCTCACCATGTTTTCAATATAAATCAGAAGGACTTCCATTTCCAAATTTCTTTTGAAAAAAACTTACTAATATAATGCAAATCAGAATATCCAGTTAATACAATTAACAACAAACCAATTTTGTTATCTAAATTAGCCCGTTTATTAAAGTCTAGTAATGTATCAGATGGTGGAGCTTCTACTGATCCTTTAATTCTTTCATAGTTCTCAGTGTGGACTTGACCTTGATGGCAGAAATGGTATTGTGGGGTCCAGGTACCATCAGTAGCTGTTTTTATGCAGAAACAACAGTGCTGGATCTCTATAGCCTTTTTTTTTTTTTCAGCTTGGTTTTATCACAGAAGGACCAAGTGTGTTTGGCCTGTGGTTGATTTCAGTTTTTTTTTTCCTATTTTCTGGAGGGAGGCACCATAGCAGATCCCATAATTATCCATATTCCACCCTTCTTGGTATATTTTAACCATGTTACGGAAACCTAGATCTGAGCCCAGAGAAGGCACACTCATACATTGCTGGTGGGACTGAAAATTGGTGCAGCCAATGTGGAAAGCAGTATGGAGATTCCTTGGAAATCTGGGAATGGAACCACCATTTGACCCAGTTATCCCTCTCCTCGGACTATACCCAAAGGACTTAAAAGTAGTATACTACAGGGACACAGCCATATCAATGTTTACAGCAGCACAATTCACGAGAGCTAAACTGTGGAACCAACATAGATACCCTTCAGTATATGAATGGATAAAAAAAATGTGGCATATATACACAATGGAATTTTACTCAGTAATAAAAGAGAATAAAATCATGGCATTTGCAGGTAAATAGATGGCATTGAAGAAGATGATGCTAAGTGAAGTTAGCCAATCCCAAAAAAATAAATGCCGAATGTTTTCTCTGATGTAAGGAGGCTGACTCATAGTGGGGTACGGAGGGGGAGCCTGGGAGGATTAGATGAATTATAGATAGGGAAGGGAGTGGGAGGGAAAGGGAGGGGGCAGGGGATTAGCAAGGATGGTGGAATGCAACAGACATCATTATCCAAAGTACATGTTTGAAGACATGAATTGATGTGAACATACTTTATATACAAACGGAGGTATAAAAATTGTTTTATATGTGTAATAAGAATTGTGATGTATCCACTGTCATCTATTTATAAAACAAAACCAATTTAAAAAGCCAACCTCAAAAAAAAATCAATCAATCAATCAATCAATCAATATAGTTCATAAAATTTCAAAAAAAAGAATATGTTTTTGAATTAAATATAGCCACACAGTTTGGGCTCCTCTATATGTGTCATCTTTTTTTCAAAATTATGTTTGTGACATTTGGAATGATTTTTTTTGTGTGTGTGTGTGTTAATTAACACACATATGGCTCAGTGGCAAAGTGCTTGCCATGAACATATGAGGCACTGGGTTCTATCCTCAGCACCACATAAAAATAAGTAAATTAAATAAAGGTATTATGTCCATATACAACTAAAAAAATATAAAAACTCCCAACAATGTGTATTTATGGGTATCAAATGGAATCATAGAATGAGAAAGTGCTTGGGGAATTTAAAATGTCTTTCAGATATAAGGAAGGATTGGTTGACTGGGCATTTAAGTTGTCTGGGATATTTCCATATGTTTCAGGAAAAAAAAATCTCCCCAAAGTTTTATGTCACGTAATTATTACTGACTAGTTCAGCCACCCAATTTGCATGTGCAAATTTGACAGTGATTTACATTGGATAACTCATTTATATCCTAATAGATAAAACTGTAAGATTGTTAAATATTAGCATTCTAAAGGTCAACTTAGAAATGTACACCCTGAGGTTTATTCTTGCACAGGTTAGTGGATACTTTTTTATAATTGACTAATTAAATGGAAGCTAGAGTAATTTTAAACTAAAGCTATATTTTAATGTTTCTTTTTCTATTTAATTGTACAACTGTATGAATAATCTATACCAATAACATTTTTTTTCTTTCCATGTGATAGTAAGCATAGAATTCGACTTACAGGTCAGTCCACACTGGATTTACTGTCATTTAAGGTTAAATAAGTAATGGTTCTCTTGCAAAGAACATTATGTACCCTATCCCATCCAAACCAACTGAAACCCCCATCTTTCAGCAATACATTGCAGTGGCTGAGAACTGTCTGTTAGATACACAGGTGGATTCCCTGGATAAGCTATCTTCTCATCTCTGGAAATGAGGATACCAATAGCACCCCTTTCTGATGGTTGTTGAGAATCCATAACACAGAAGATTGAATTTGGTGCCAAGTATACTCTAGATGTTCAACAAATATCAGTGTGCATTATTATTAGCATCCCCTTTTAACACAACAGGGGTTTAGTGATTAAAATCAAGCAGAATTCTTTCTTAAACTTTAAATCAAAATGACTTCTCTTCAGTTTCATGGTATGCACTCAAACACCATCCAGACCACCAGGATACATCCCTGATAGATTTAAAATTCTTTTCCACAGGAAAAAAATGTGATGGTATTTTAATGCTGGAATAAACACAGTACCATTTTTCAATGTCTTTCTGATGACAATCTGGTTATTAGGTTGTCAGAGTTTTTGATAAAATGTGGTGTTGGACTACCTAATTACATTGCTTCAGAGTCCAGTGGGGCTGCTGATGTGTTTCCTAATAATTTTTAGCTGGGATCATTTTGTTAAAGGCAAATATATCAGTCATGTGAGAAATGTTTGCTTTTTATATTCACTAGCCTAAACAAGAAAAATCCACTTAGGACTGCTATTGTGGGGAGCAGTAATAATATACTCTTCTCAGAATTCAGATATCCTATCCATCTGAAAGTTATAACTTATTGGAGAAAATGTCAAAGAGCTTAAAAGTTCTGAAGGTTTTATTTTATTTTCTGTTTTGGTATTGGAAAATACATAATGAAATCAGTAATTTAAAGATATTTACTTAAAAATCACTTTTTATTACCTAGCCCCAGTAGTGATTTTTAAAAATGGGGAGTTTCCCTCTAGATTGGAAACTTAAGCAGCGGGGAGTATAAACCAAAACAGTACTTTTATAAACCTTTTTCTGTGTATCAGGGCAGATTTGGGATTTTGGGGGGTCACAGCTCATACAACATGGTGGGGGGGTCTTCCTTAATAGAAAGTATAAGAAAATGTGAGTATGGAATGCAAACGTAGTATTTGTATCAGTGATTTAATTTCCTTTTTTTGAAATCTCTTTACCAGAAATGCCTACAGAGAAGTGCTTCTTAGGTCCCCTTCCACAGAGAACACAAACTGCCTACGCCTCTCAGCATTCCTAGGGCCATGCTCTAGGGCCCTGACATTTAAGCTTTGTCAGCATCATGTCAGTTTTTCCCTGTTTATTTTAACATGCTGCCGAGTTAGTGAGAATCTACCTGGCTGGATGATATCTAGAAAGCTGAAGAAAGCATGTAGTTGGAATAAAGCTGGGAAATCTAGGTTCAAATTAGCTTTGGAATGGATATCACAGATTTTTAAGTGCATGGGGAAAAAAAAGCTTTATAAGTAAAAAGAGTTAAAGATTCTTGAAAAGTAGAATTGTTTCAGGAAATGTTGTTCCTGTGATTAAGTCATTGTGTAAATGATGCATGAGAAAATGTGGTAATAAGGAAAGGGAAGATGGATGATGGGTAGCAAAATACAGTTAGGATGGACAAGTTCTTGTATCCTGTAGCACAGTACAGTGACTATTGTTCACAACAATTTATTATCATTTTTTTTCAGTTTTTAATTGTTCCATTATAGTTGTACATAATGTTGGGATTTGTTGTTACATATTTGTACATGCACACAATGTAACAGTATAATTTGGCTTATATAATTTTCCAACAATTTATGATATTTTATAAAGAACTAGAAGAGAGGAGTTTGATGGTAACATCACCAAGAAATGGTAAATGTTGAAGGTGATGCAAGTGCTAATTGCCCCAATTTCATCACTATACATTACCTTCACTTATCAAATTACCATATCATAGCCCATGAAAATACAATTATTATATATTAATGAAAATAAATTATGAAATAGAGATCTAGGAATGATTTATTCTGGAAAAAAATGTTAATAAAAGAAAAGGTGTTGATATTTTCCAGAAAATTGTATTTCCTCAGTTGTTGATTTCCTTATACAACTTACACTATGCGCCCTGGTGGCCAAAAACATCTGGACTTGACATCTCATGTATATCTGTGTGCTATTTTTGGAATGAGACGATTGCAGCACTTGCCTACTATCAGTGGGGCATGAGTTGCTGACCTGTTGGATAGATGATTTGATGGATCCAAGCATACCAGTTGCCTGTCACCAGTGGGTTTCAATGGCTCAAGCTCTGGAGATAGCCTTTCAGTTAAGAGTTTTAGTTCTTAGCATGAGATGCCTCATACATTCAGAGACATCTAAAACCCAGGTCAGCCTTTCAATTTTGTATATTCATTACCAGTTAGTTTGGTGTCCATTCTGAGATACTGGTATTTGTTAAACATAATTTGCTTATATGAAGATAACATCTTGGATACTGCTCTATGTAGTTTCAAGGGATGTCTAAAGCCTACTAGTTTGTGAACTTAGACTAACTACCTATTTTATGGGCTGATTTGAAAATTAAGTCAGGCTGATCCCATTCTGCTTGGACATCTCACGGACCGCCTTTCTGCATGAGCCCAGTCACATAGAAGCTGACATCTTCACCCTCACCCACTTGCACCCTGACCACAGTGTCTTTAAACTATGGAGCAGACGTTAGTTTACTTCCTGAGTATGTACAAAAGGTGAAAATTTCTGAGAAATGTGTCTTATGATTGTATTTGCCTCTCCCGCTCCCCCTCCTTTGTGGTTTTTCTGTTTTTAAGTAGCCCCCTCACCTGCATACAGTGTTGTAGTGACAGAACTGTCTGTTTTCTGCTTCCTGGGCCCTGGCCAGAATAAATCCTTTGTCTTTTGCTTCAATAAGACCCAGAGTTTTTTTTTTTTTTTTAAAGACCCGAAATTTTACTTGGGATCTAGGAATCTCACCTTAACACCTATGTTCTCAGACTATTTATGCTGCTGTAACAAAATCATAGAGTCCTCATGATTTATAAACAATACAAATGTGACTATAATATTCTGGAGTCTGGGAAGACCAAGAGCAAAGTATTGTCACTTTCTTGTCCGGTGAGCTGCCCTCTGCTTCCATGATGACTTCTTGTTATTGCATCACCCGGAAGGGATGGATACCAAGTCCTAACATGGTGGAAGGAAGAGAAGACAAGAAAGTACTCCTTTCAACGTGAAACTCTTTTCGAAGGGTGCTGATCCCCTTCATGATGGCTCTGCTCTACTTCCTTAATCACCTCTCAAAGGCCATACCTCTTTATATGGTTGCATTGGGATATTAGTTTCACATGAATTTTGGAGTTGATACTGTCATTCAAACCATAGTACCTATGTCATGAGAGAGAGCTGAATTGATAGTACCTGGTGTTCATTCCTTAATTAAAACTTTTCTAGAGCTCTCTTTGGTGACTTTGAAGGAAGGGGTAGGATGCCATTTGGGTGAAGGATGGATAACGAGAATGGTACAGAAGCATAAAGGGATTTTACAAGATTTTGTGTTGGCTTATCAATGGATTTCACCCATCAGGTATTTCTCTAAGAGAAAATTCAAGTTTAAATTATTTGAACCAGTTGTGATTATTACTCTTGCTTATTTTTGGCTTTCAGTTTTAATATGACAGACTCTAAGATTTTTACATGTATTACTGCTATGATTTTTTTCTTCCTGCTACCACATATCAGTATGTAAAGCCTTAGTTTTGTCATGTTCCTTTTTCTTTTCTCTTTTTTCATGTGGGCTTCACAATAGCCTTGTTAGAATCCAAGACTTTTCTTCATTTAATGGATGAGGAAATACAAACATAGGGAAAAACATTTCTGCAGTGTCCCTAAGATCCCACAGTGTTTTTCAGAAAGAAAACTTGGAACCCAAGTGCCTGAGTCCTACCTGTAATGTTCAAGAAGTTCTGATTTGGAAAATGGTGCCCTCATGAGCATCCATTGCAAGTAGACACATAGACCTGCTTGGTGACATCTAAATTGCTAATTTAATTTAGGTAGGCACAACATTTTCAAGGTTTTAGAACATTTCAGAATAGTCTGAGAAATGTGTGCAAATAATCTCCTGAAATTAATGGGTGGAAAAGATTTAAAGATATATCAGTGTCTTAACTGAAAACACAATTTGGCATGGCTATACCTTGTGAAAACTTCATTTCCTACAGACAATACCTGCCAGATCAAGTGCTGTGTTTTTCTTTGGAAGTTGTTAAAGATAGAATCGTGAGATTTTTCCCCCAGAGTAAACTTTGAATAGATCAAATTTGCCAATGTAGATGAATCATACAAGTTTGGAAATCCTTTCCTGATGCTTTTTATTCAATGATATGCCTATTTATTTAGAAATTTAAAATGATTATATGTGCTCACATAAATTATGTCTGTAATTAAGTGTCTCTTTCCTTAGCATGGCAGCATAATTGTTTTATCATGGTAGCTCTTGGTTTTGAGATCTGTAAGAGTTGTCAGTTGTACTTACTTTAGAGTTACCATAATCAGTGGTTGTCTGTTTTGCATTTGTCACAAGATCTTGAGTTTTCTGATCTGTTTTTAATGTTACTTAAGTGGAATAGAAAGCATAAAGAGATGTAAAGATCCAAGAGATAAGTTGGAAGCTTTTCTAGCACCTGCAGTTTCCTCCAGCTGCTCTTAAGCATCCAGTCTTTAGTAGTGGGACCCTCCCTGACAACCCCATCAACCTTGTGTGAGTACCGTGGGGTTCTCATGTAAGTTCTCAACTACTGCGGGTCATGATTCAGTCAGAAGAGTTAGTTGCTTTTTGCTTAAATAAAGTGACAGCCCAGTTAGAGTCCAGAGTACTACAGATGGCTCTGAGTGGTGACAAACAGGATGACAAGTTAGAAGGGACATGCTGGCTGTGATGACTCAGTGGGTACTGGGCTTTGAATGAGGAGGAGTGAAGATGGAGATTAAGGCAGCTGTTAAGATGTGGGTATTAAGCTACTTCTCCTTAACCTGGCTGGATGCCCAAACCTCCTACTAAAAGAGTCACTTTTAAGTGTTAAATTTATCTCTCAATTTTCTTTTATATGGCCTAATAGTCTCTTTAGATTCTCACAGGGTAGAGTGGTAGGAAATTTGTATTTTTTTTTCTATGAAACTTTGTTCTCCTGAAATCTTGTTGGAAAATGAGAACTCTGCTTTGCAAATAAACCCTAGAGGTATAATGAACTATGTATATGTACATATATATTGAAATATAGGGAATTACCACCATTGTAGATACTTTGCAGTTTCTCCCAGCAAAGACATCGGAGACATCATACCAATAATATCACAATTTTTTAGAAAACAGGCACACACACACATTGTTATGTGAACACAGTTATTAGCAAATAATTATCAAGCTCCATTTAGGGTGCTAGAATAGTAAATTGTCAAAGCAAGTCAAAATAAAACTAATTGAGGATTTTAAAAAGAGATTTTTTTTCTTTTTAGCAGCTCCAACCAGAATGAGAGAGAGAGAGAGAGAGAGAGAGAGAGAGAGAGAGAGAGAGAGAGAGAGAATCTTCATGGTTTCCTAGAAGAACGATGGTGGGACACATTATAAACTGGTGGCCTATAGACCAGCCACTTGCATATATTTTGTTTGGTCTGTGCTGTTTTTTTTTTAATTTAATTTTAAAATCCAGGTATTTGAAACATATTTCTCAGTTTCTGCCATCCTTGGGAAGATAGGGCAACATTTGGCCCTGTTTCGTCCTTGGCAGTAATTTGCTGCCTCCCTGCACAGGATGTGGAGGGCTGAATACACTGCTCCTTCTGTCCTGGCTAGGCAGCCTTTACTCACTTACATTACCTGCCTGTCCCTGCTGACTTTGGTTGGTGACTCTAAAGAAGACCCAGGAACTTTCTGCAGCTGTTTTCCAGTCTGGAAGAGGAGGAGGCTCACTCTGTATTGCAGAGAAAAGACCTGGCATCAGTGGGGATTGTGGGGGAGATGTGGGGTGATGGAGCCTTTTAGTAAAATGGACTTTAATTCCAGTGTCATAATGGATTTTAGACACTTGGCTTCTCAACCTTGAAACTGTCACAGAAATGTTTGGATGAAATTAGATGAATATGTGTCAGGAAAAAAGAAGAAGGGTTCCTCCATTACCTTGGGACCTAGACTCTAGCCCTTTAAGGGAATTCTTAAATGTTTACATTTCAGAATCTTTTAAATTAGATAATATCACATAATTCAAAAGTGCTAAAAGAGCACAGTGGGAAGTCCTTCTCCCTGCACTTCTGTCTTCCTGCATTGGCTCTAGTCTGCGAGGAAACCATTGCATGTCTTTCTTGTGTGTCATATTAGGGAAGCTCTAGAGATATATACCATTTAGTATTTTTCCTTACCTAAATAATAACTTGCTATATATCCTGTGCTGCCCTGCTTTTCTAGCACCTGCTAGAAAAGCAGGGCAGCACATTTTAAGCCAAGTTTACCATTGCATGTTGGTGCATGAGAGATGAACTTCTTTTTAATTCCTTCATTGTATTTTCTTGTATAGTTATGTCTTTGTTTAATTTAATTGTTATTGTATTAGGTACATATACTGTAAGTATAATTGTTTTCAGTCTTCTGGCAGTAAAATCCTTCGGCTCTATAGCCATTTAGTTTCTTCATGCTCTCCCAGCCCAAGACTTTGATTTTACTCGGAAAACCTAATTGTCAAGAGGATAAAAATGTAGGCTACTTGAGTGACAGTATAATTTATTTCCCCCGCTGTATTAATTCTCCCAGAAGAAGTCAGTATGTTTAGTTCTACAAAAAAGGGCAATTGAGGGAATTTACTAACAATTCCAAAGGTAGTTATCTCACACCTATAGAACAGTGTATCTCACAAACTTTATTATGTATAAGAATTAGCAGGGATTCTTGTTACATATAATGTAGATTCTGAGTCAGCCAGTGGGGTCTGAGAGCCTACATCATTAATAATGTAGGTTGTTGGTGCCAGGTTGCTGGTCAGCAGACCACATTTTGAGTTACAAGATTTGTAGAAATTTGTTGCCATTTTATTTTACCATAGTTGATGGTGGTGGTTAGATTTCACAGATGCCAGTTCTCACCCTGTCCTAGAGGTGAGGGATGGTAAATTTGGTGGCTAACAGTGTTAACTTTTGCCTGTATAAAAACAGAATAAATAATGTTTGCTTTGTTTCTGCTTCAGTACAGTTTTTAAAATCTTTTAAGTTTGTATTGCCCTTCAGTTGTTATATTGCCAAATTATTATTTTAATTTAAAAAATAGAAATCAAAACATTTTTTTTGTTATTTTTTTTTTCTTTGAAGAGGTTATGTACATATGAATCCTCTGGGAATATGATTTTAATTGCAAATTCAACCCAAGGCAGTTGAACCAAATTGTGGTTGCTTAATTTTATGTCTTCTCACTAAACTGTAAATTCTTTGAGGACAAGAATGATTGAATTGAATTGTTTGTCTTATAATTTTTCTATTGCCTATCACAAATACTCTCTCTTGAACCAAAGTTAAATTAAGCTCCTTAAATCCTCTTCTGCACTAGGTATCCACCTTCACCCTGGCACCCCTACTCCAGTTTTTGACCTACCTAGCCCAATTTTAGCAAGAATCCTGTTAAGTGATATTTGATCACCTCTGATAGCTGATCAAGTTTTTCACCACATCCTGATTGTTTATTTCTTGGCCTACTTTTAGCAAGAATCCTATTAGAATCTAATTCCACAAGGTTTCCCCCATTCCCCTGAGTGATTTCTATATACTTATCCCCTTCTCTGCTTTAACATTGGCTGGAAATTCTGAATATCTCTGTTGTATTTGAGCTATCTCCCCTGTCACCATCCCCCTTTTGGAAAATTGCACTAGGCAGGCCAAAAACTAGAGTAAGGTACTGGGATGAAGGTGGATACCTAGCAGAACCTAATAACCTTCATAAGAGGACAAACAATTCAACAATTCTTATACTCAGATTTGAGTAGAAATACTACAGCAGGGTGAGTCTTCCTTACCATTTGTCAACAAGTGTCAGAATAAATTTTTTTTAACATCTATTTCTTGCTCCTTTGTACATTTACTCTCTTCTGTCATTTTAATAGCATTAAAACAGGTCAAAAATGTTTGTCATCACATTTTGGGGGGGTATAATTTAAACTAATTTAATATTATAGCTAAATTCATATTAAAGAGTACCTTCCCACAATTTAAAGTTTTTAAAAGTAGCATTAACAATAAATCTGGATTCTTACAAAACTTTTAGGTCATTAAAAGATAATTTGTAGAAAGAGGTGAAGTCATGACTCATAAAGGTGTTCATAAAAATGAACATATGCTGAAGATTTTATTTTAGTTGTATGACTTGAAAGAACTAAGCAGATGTTATAACTGGCTCAAAGGAAAAGTCAAGCAGCATAAATTTATGTGGAGTAAAAGAATGTTGAGATGAGTTGCAAATTGAGATTAAACTGGTGTTTCCACAGTGGGAAATAAGTCAATTAAAATTACCACCCGTCAGGGCAGAAGTATGTGTTTCTATCAGTTACCTACAACTCACAGGTAGTGCAAAATAGCTCAACCACAGTGATAAGGGCTAAAATCATCCTTCTGGGAAGGGTGTGCTATGCTGATGTGTAACTTGTACAGACTCCATTGAAATGAGATGCATATTTTTTCTTACAAGGTGAAAGGTATACTCTGACTTATTGGCTTGTAATTATCACCTTTGAAACTACAAAATAACCCAATAATTGAAAAGACATAGCTATCAACATACTATGTATTGCCATAAAACACTAGAAAGACTAGAGATATTTTATAGTATATAGCCTCTAACCTTCAACCTTACTGCCAGAAGACTGGAAAGAAAAAAGTGTGTTTTTTCCCTGTACTGGAAAACTTGAACCTCATGGTGTGAGTCAGCTATCCTTTCAGATCAGGCTCTTTACAAGAATTCATTTTCATAATTAAGCATACTCATTTGAACCTTCTGGTTTAGAGAGAACAGTATAGTTGGAAATCAACAGACCCAGTCTGAAGTCAAGCATAGAACTAAATCCCTATTATTCTGGAACCAAGTTGAAAGTCCATGAATGCAGGAGGGGTGGAGGGAGACATTGGGTTGCTTCCATTCTGAGAATACCAGTTAGAACACAGCGTTGCTCAAGTTGGAACATGATAAATTCCTGTTACAGAATTGACTTAGGTCTTCCTCCTTAGAAGATTAGGCCAGAAAAATGAAACATCCAGGTGAAAGAAGGAAAGTAGTGCCTCAGGCAAATTCCATTGATTAAATTCTTGGGCATTTTACAGGAATTCTTTGCATGAGTTTCTCCCAACCCCCCATACTTGAAGTAATATTTCTAAGAGTGTTCTTTACTTTTATTTCTGTAGATTGTTTTCTCAATGTCAGGGCTTAGCAAACTTTCTGAAAAGAACAAGAAGATAAATATTTTAGGCTTTGGGACCCTATGGATTCTTTGACAGTTGCTTAACTCTGCCTTGGAAAGAGAAAGCAGCTATTGACAATAGGTAGATGTGGCTATGTCCCAAAGACATTTAATCTATGGATATTGAAATTATATAACTTTCACATGTCATAAAACAATATTCCTCTTCTGAATTTTTCTGAACCTTTAAAAGTATCGCCATCATTCTTAGTATGTGGCTTTACAAAATGGCAGCTGTCCAAATTTGGCCCATCAATTATGATGCTAACTGTTGCTTCACAGAATTCTGTGAAGCAACAGTTAGCATCATAATTGGATATAGATTTGATTGAATATAGATTGGATATAGATGAGATTTTTATGTTGTGGTCTGTCAATTTCCAACTGAGAGATCTTGGGCAAACAAGTTCAACTTACTGAAGCTCGGTTTTCTTTGTTGTAAAACGTGGGCAATATCTAAATATGGAGTTGTTTTGTGAACTAAACAAATTATGCTAATATAGTAGCTCCACACTAAAAAGCACCGAGTAACTGTTTTATTTTTCCTTTCTGTTCCTTTAGATCTGCTGGTACCTTATTTCTTTAAATTTCTGTATAGCAGATTTGGGTGGTAGCAGCAATATTTTGTTATGAATTGAATTTTTGTAAGTGGCACCCAACTTTTATATTTAAATTTAATATACATTATATTTAATAGAATAGGAATATAAAACATATTTGTATTTAGAATGTGCAAGAAAAACTCTGTATTGAATCCACATATTAGTGCAGATAATCAACTCCTAACTTACCCACGGTCAAGTGATATTTCCATGTATTGGATATTCACATCAGACTTTGTGTCTCAAGGTTTTCTTTCAGGAATTTTTGCTGAAGAGAAAGAGGTAGAATCTTACTACCACATCTGGAGTGGCTCCACAGAGTGATAGGCCACCACTTTTTTGCCATTTTACCCTTTGATGCTCTACAATGGCAACTATTTCCTTTTATTTGTTTGTATTTTGTTTATCATTGTCTGATGACTCCAGTCCTTCAGCGTGGAAAACACCACATGTATTTTATTCGATGCCTCACATAGCATCTAGCAAGTAGTAAGTGCTTTATGAATTCTCGGTGCCAGAATGAATGGATAACATTTATGAAAGTGGCCATATTGTAGAAGCAGAAAAGAGTGGATTTTGGAAAATTGGTTTTCAAAAGGGTTGGTGTCAAACAGATTCGATCAGCATGAGTTAAGTGTCTGGATTAAAAACCAAACAAAGGGCTGGGGATGTGGCTCAAGCAGTAGCGCGCTCGCCTGCCATGCGTGCGGCCCAGGTTCGATCCTCAGCACCACATACCAACAATGATGTTGTGTCCGCCGAGAACTAAAAAATAAATATTAAAAAAAATTCTCTCTCTCTCTCTCTCTCTCTCCTCTCTCACTCTCTCTTAAAAAAAAAAACAAACCAAACAAAGATACAGCAGTGGGAGGGAAAATTATTGCTAATAGAGAGTTCAAAAACGTTGCCTGATTATTTATTTATCTGATTATTTACTCATTGTTATTTTTTAGTGGTACTGGGAATTGATCCCAGGACTGCACACATGATATGAATGCACTCTACAACAGAGTTGCACCCCTAGCATGGCCTGCTCCTTTAAATGTGAGATTTATAAGTAAAAACAATCAAAAGAACCATATGCCTGGGTCCAGGAAGCACTCCACATAATAGCAGTCTTCTTTTACGATACAAATGCATTCAGTGAGTGTCTTTTTCAGTGGGAAAGTAATATAAGTGTAAACACGGCACAGACAGAGAAGGGTAGAATGAAAAGCATTGCATTTGAAATAAAAATGCTTGAGTTTAAGTTCTTGATCTTCACATGATCAGAAAGTCTGGGAGTAAAACTTTAGGTAACTCCTCTAACTTGTCTGAATAAACTTCTCTCAGGTTGTTTGTGAGGATCAAATAGTATGTGCTAAGTGGTCGTGTAATCTCTTAAGCAGAGTACTCATCTAAATTAATATGCTTTATTAGAAATCACTGACCAAAACGTGGTGGAATCATCTGAATACCAATAATGACCCATGATTTTGAATCCTTCCTGTCCTATTCCTAAGAACTGCATACTAGTTCTGTTAATAGTACCAGGACTGCACTTCATCCTTGGGTTTCCAGGTTTTAAGAGTTTGGACAAAATGGTGATGATGATGGTAGTGGTGATAATGATAAAATGATAGATACAGTAGCAGCTATTAGTTTATTAGTGGCCATTATTTGTTGAATTTTTAACAACATAGATACATTCCTTAAAAAATTTCTTAGCACTTGTCCTGTTATTATTATTCCTATTTTCCTGATGAGTAAACTCTTAGGCTTAGCAAGTTTAAGTCACATGTTCAGGGTCTCACGACTATGTATTGCAGAGTCTGGGTGACTTTGCAACTCTCTTTGTTCTATGCTGGTTGTTCTTTACCAGATTCACCTTAGGACCTATTAGTACCTAGGTAACAGGGCCCTCCTCCAGATTTTCAGGGAGAGAGGCCTGAGAATTCCAAGTGATACTGCTGGTCTGGGACCCACAGTATGTTTGAGAACATTCCTCTATACCATGCTGCTTCGGTTACATACAGGGCTCAATTGGTTCCTTTTGTACTTTGTCTTTGTTCTGGATCAAAATATCTAGGAATTCCAGATTCTCTTGTATTTTAGAATGCTTTGGAGGAAGAGAGAAGAATTTCAGAAAGTTTCCATTTTGATCTATGCCCTTTCTAAAATCTGAAGGAATATGATTAGATCCTTTAATAGGTGATCACCATGATCTTCCAAATCATTAATACTTACACTAAAATAGTTTCTCCTTTTCCTTCTCTTTGGTCAACTTTGTTCAAGATCTTTTCTTTTCTTTTGTGGAAGATGTATTTAGAGCCCACTGATGTGTGCGAAGATAGAGTAAAAGAAACCATGTTTCTTCCCTTTGATGAGGTTCATGGCTATGGTCCCTGTCAAAAAAAGATAGATTAACAAGAAAAATAGTATACACACTTTTTTTTTTTTTTTTGTACCAGGGATTGAATCTAAGGGCGCTTAACTGCTGAGCCATATCCCCAGTCCTTTTTTTAAAAAAATATTTTATTAGAGACAGAGTTACTTAGGGCTTCACTAATTTGCTGAGACTGGCTTTAAACTCACAGTCCTCCTGCCTTAGGCTCCTGAGCTGGGATTATAGGTGTGTGCCTGTACCATTTTTTTTTAAATTATTTTTTAATTGTAGTTGGACATAATACCTTTATTTATTTATTTTTATGTAGTTTTGAGGATCAAACCCAAGCCCTCACATGTGCTAGGTGAGCACTCCCCTGATGAGACACAACCCCAGTCCCTGTGCCTGTACCATTTAAAAAATGTGTTTGATGTGCTGGGCATGGTGGCCCATGCCTGTAATTCCAGGGACTCAGGAGGCTGAATCAGGAGGCTGGCAAGTTTGAGGCCAGTCTTGGCATCTTAATGCGACATTATCTCAAAATACAAAGGGTCTCAATAAATTGCTGAGGCTGGCTTTGAACTTGAGATCCTTCTACTTCAGCCTCCTGAGTTGCTGGGATTACAGGCATGTGCCTCCAAACATGGGTGCCTGTGTGTTTTTATGCTAAGTTTGATGGAGATTAGATAGATGTGCAGAAGCATGATCAGGTAGAGGGAATATGATCTAGTAGTACTAAACTGGTGGGACTTTAGCAAGCCCTGTTCACATGCTCCTTTTATCTCTGTATCTTCTGAGATAAGAATTTTCCTTTTTACCAGGCTTAGGGAGGGTACATCTTGAATTAGGTCTTATTACTTATTTTAGAGGAAGAAGTTCTGAGAATTCTCTTATGTGTGGCTTCAGGGAGAAGATAAGAAAGAGTTTCCAGCTTCTGCTGTTTCCTTGAATGCTAAGGTGCCATATTAGGGGAGAGCATGTCCTTCTCCTCATGATAGCAAGTATTATTTAAGGATTCTCTGTTCTAGCATCTGACCTCATTGTGGCTAGGGGTACAATGGAATGCACAACCAGATATGGTCTGTGTCATGAGGGAACATTTATTCTGGTAAGGAAAATAGACAGTATTTAGAAAAACTCAGATAAGTAAATGTCAGTGGTGTGTCAAGTGCTACAAAGGAGAGTGGTTTATGGTGTAGTGAGAATTTGTTACCGGGAGTTTTGAACCTGTTGGTGGAGAGGAGGGAACTGTCCGGAAGAGCTTTTTATGGAATTTATGATTGATCCCAAAACAGAAGGCAGATTAGGAATTCAGTAGGCTTAGTAGCTGAAGTGGGAGGAGAGAACATTCTAGGCTGGGGAAAGATAGGTACAGAGGTTGTGAGAGGAGGGGAGTATAGTTCTACAGCTTAATACTCTAATTTGGATTGTTAGTCTAAGATCTACACACATATTAAGGGGTAATCACAAGAAATAAAAAAGGTAACATCATCACTTTCACACTGACGAAACTATGTTTATTATATCAACTGATTGTGAGAGAACCAGCAAATATTAAAACCAGTATAAAGAGAATTCAAAGAAAATATATGTCTATAGATAAGGAATATGGAAAATAATGTTACAAATGAAGGCAAGCTAGTTTCTGGGGGTGTGGAGTGTGAAGTGAATCTCCAATAGGACAGAATTTTCTTGTCTATAAACATAAACATCTCACATTACTATCAGTTATCTATAATTTACACAGTCAAAACAGCCCTCATAGAATCTGGATCTGATAACCTCATAACCAGGAGATGGTCTCCTCTACAGACAAGGCATAGTTTTTCATTGAAGCACATTTTTTTTCCTATAGGAACATTAGTCATATATTTTTGTAGCTTAGAGATAGTTGAATTTGATTTCATGTAGCCCGTAATTTAGATGATGGACACAACAAATAAGTGTACAGTAGAATAGACTGCTGGACAATTATATTCCTACATATATTCCTACAATTATGTCCAGTGACTAGCTTATTTTTGCTTAGGGCAGAAAGTCAAAAAAATAATCTTTGAGAAAAGGTTGTCAGAAAGCAAAAGAGTACAACTGGGCATCCACTTAGGGGCTCCTCTGAGAACAAAGGGACACGCCTTTTCAGTGGACCTGAAAACCAAGGTAGTTGTGCCAATATGAGGTTTGGCACAGCTTCTGATTGGTTTGCAAGGAGGAAAAAAATTTTCTTGAGTGTGTCCATTAGACTCTAAGTAGGAGAAGAATAATCATTTGGTCAATTAACAGGATGACTGTTGCTGATGAGTTTTAATTGATGATTTGCTTTGTTGAAATGTTAAACCCGTGTTGACAGGTACTATAACTCTTTAATTGGCACTCCCACTCAGGAGCCATGTGTTAAAAAACTTTCCAACTGTTAAAGAGAAGGTGAGAATCACCTCTAGACCTTTTTCCATTGTAAACTGAGTGTGTTCAGTGCAGGCGCCCTGTTTTCTGTATCAGTGCCATATTGTAATGTGGAGACAGATTTAGAACAGTACCTTTTAATTCAATTTGTAGGAGATCAAGAGTTCAAAACTGCAATTTCACAAATGTTTGATAAAAAATGTCACTGGTTTTGATTGAGTTGTGTTATTAACCCTCCAGCTAGAGATTTATTTATTTATTTATTTGAATTAGTGTAAATGTGTCCAACTACTCATGCATGCTGTCTGGTTTTGTTTCTGCTGGAAAACTCTGATGGAATAATGCATTTCATTGGCTGGTTTAGCACAAAGACTTTACATAAAAAATGGCAAGATAAGTAAGTTACCTACAGGAGAAAGCAAGTGCTGATGTTTTTCCCCTATTCCAAATATAGTAAAATATATTAAAACTGTCTCTTAAAAATAGCAACTTGTTCCTTCTGTTCTAATCATGGGTAAAAGTGCTATGAAATCTGTATCCTTTTTTTTAAAAAAAAAAAAAAAACTATGAGTGATTTATTTAAAAGAAAAAGGTAAAATAATCCCCAGCCTAGCAAAAGCAGGTTTACTGTTTGCTAAATCAGGCCTCTAATAGTCAACAGCTCAAAAAGCCTTCCATAATATTTATGAACAATTTTTCAGTTTTATACCCAGATATTTCTGTTACATTCGGTGAAGGAGATAATCCTGGCTGAACAAAAGAAGAAAGCCTGTTTTAGATTGAATAGACTGGACAATTCAGTATCGAAGTGCACGATTACCAATCTTTCAAGCAAAGCACTTATGTAAGGCAACTTTATAACTTCATCCATTCCAAAGAGAAAAGCATTAAAGACCATGGGGAAAATAAAAGGCAAAAGAGAAACGTAGAGAAAAATCTCATCCTTCACATCTCTATAGCCACTTCTTTTATGTCTGTTTTTGCTGAGTTAACCCAATTTAAAGCCATAGAGTAAGTTTTAAAAAGCCATTTCACTGTTCCCCATGGTAGTCAGGCTACGCAAATAATGAGAGAACGTGACAATTATTTTTCTTTCCTCTATTATTTAAAAACATACTTATTTCTTCCACTATTTCTTGTGTTTTATTGCACAGGAAAAGGCAATGAGAGTCTATAGTAACAGCTATATTAATATGCTGCAGGAACTGACAAGTAACAGTGATTACCGTGAAAAAAAAATTGTACATATAAATAAATAAAATAAAAGAACTAGTTTCCATGTGACTCACAAAGTAATCTAAGTCAAATGTTCACAGTTCTAGCCTTACAAGGAACTGAGTGCACTTCTTTGTTTAATTTGTTTAATTCATGAATTCATGTGGAGATTCCCGCTTGATGCTGGATCATGGCACATTTCTCAAACTTGGGTCTATGATTGTCTGCCTAAGAATCATATGAGGCACTGGGAAAAGGTACAGATTGGGGTCTACCCTTGAAATCTGTATCTTGGAACAGGGTGGAGGTGAGGAAAGGAATGTGCAGTTTTCTCAAATTCTTTGAGTGAATCATTATTTATTTATTTTTTGGGGGTGGTACTTGGGGGTTAGAATACCCAGGTACTCTATCACTGAGATACATCCCCAAGACAGGTTCTAGATAAGTTGCCAAAGCTGGCCTCTAGCTTTCAGTCTTCCTGTCTCAGCCTCCTGAGTGGCTGGGATTTTGAGCTTGTGCCACTGTGCCCAGCTCATTAGCATACTTAAAGTCTGGACATTGTTTTATGGGAATAAAAGTCCTGGTGAGTGGGATAAACTATTGAATGTAATTTAGGAATAAAATATGCAGTAGTTGTGGCCGATGCATTTTATCTTATTTCTTCCTATATTCTGTGATGTTAAATGCCCATTTAAACTTGCATCAATGTTCTCCAGAACTTCTCACAGAAGTGAGCACATGCACCTAGACATCACATTTTGCACATAATTTCAAGAGCTTGGGAGGAAAAAAGCTTGGGGAATAACTTGAAATACTTTCAGAGACATTGATAAATGCTCCATGCTTTCCAGAAACCCTTCCTCTGATGGGATTATTTTAATGGAAAAGGGGAAGTGAAAACATCAAGTGAATAAGAACAAAAGAGAGACACAAATATCTTCTGGTCATATTGTGTGCCCTGTAGTGGGGACTTTGTCTCTCCAGGGAAGAAAACTTTTTTATAATTTTACTTCTCTGTATAGATCTCCTCAAATGCAAGTGTAACATATTCCTCCTGTTCTTTGTCAGTCAAGCAGGCTACCTTCTTCAGTGTTCCCTCAGTGGATCAAAAACCCCATAAAGACCACATAAAAAATGTCAGTCTTATTGATCTCAAAAAGCATTACCTCAGATCACTTGAGAAGAGACACAATTATTATTTCTTTTAAAAATATTTTTTAGTTGTTGATGGACCTTTATTTTATTCACTTATTTATACATGGTGCTGAGAATTGAACCCAGTACCTCTACTCCTGAGCTACAACCCCAGCCCCAAGACACAATTATTTTTATATAGGTATTACTCTTTTTTTTGTGGTGCTGGGGATGTAACCCAGAGCCTTATGCAAATTAGACAAATGTTATACCACTGAGTTACACCCCCAACCCGAGACACAATTATTTTTGAATTATTTATTACTTTAAACTACAACTTGGGATTGGGCCAAAGCCAGAGAGAAATTAAGAATTTGTTAGGGGAACTTACATGAACCCAACTCCCATTTTAATGATAATAATACCGGGCAATTGTCCTTGGGCCAAAAAAAGTATTGTAGCATCAATACTAGATCTCAGTCTAGTGTCATGGGACTCCTCCCCATCTACTTGTCGTAAATCATGCAGCCTGCATTGCAACTACTGAGAACGACTTGTCCCTGGGTTGTCTAATGGACTGCTAGACTTTAATTATACAGTGTTTTATGGTGTCTGGCAGTGTGATTCTCCTCCTTGACATAGTTTATAGGGCTTTTTACAAATAATCTTCATCTGACTTTGTGTTCTCATTTGCTGAAAAGCATTCATTCCTTAGGTTCTTGTAGGCCTGGTTGCTGCAGCAAACTTGGGCCTTACAGTGTTATTCTGTAAAAACATTCTCAAATCCAAATGTCATTGAATATAAAGTTGCTTCTAAAGGAGCTAATGATATGGGAAAGGACAGCATGTGAGGACTGTGCCAGGTGTTCTAGCCTTTACTGTTAGAGGTGAAGCCATATTCATAGTGTGAGCAGGTGGTAAGGACTACCATCATTAAAGAGCAAGAAACAAAATGCCCTTTTGAGTAGAGCACTAGGCATTAGTTAGATATCTTCCATTAATTTACAGTTTCTTGAAAAGACCTGTGTTCTTCTCCCGACTGCCTGTGGTTTTATTTGGTTACCAATTATGGAAACTAGTTGTGTTTCAGGAAACCCTCTGAAAGGTGCATAGATAATAAATCCTGTGCCTTGCTCGACATATTCATGGTTCTGTTGATGGGAGGTTGCACAAAGTCAATACTTGATTCTACTTCATGGTGACATTTGCGTTTAATAAAAAGTCATGTTTATTGTAGCTTCTGGATAAACACAACTGGCACCTACTGTGTCATAGCTGAAAATGGTAAGTGGGGAAGAGAATGTACAGCTGAGAAGGAAGTATGGGTAATTCATTCTTATTGAACCAAGGTTCTTCTGGAATGCCTTCTCTTTTGCTACAGTAAACACAGTCACTTTATTTGCTCTGCCAGTGTTTCTGGTGACCTTTCACTGGTGGACTTTGACACACATGCTCAAGTTTTTCTTGGATATTAATGTATACCTCGGAGTGAATTTGCTGGATAATAGGATACTCAAGCTTATAACCTTTAAAAATTTTGCTAGTTCCCATTCCAGTATATTCCATCACATTTTATTTTCATCCACCATGAAAAAATAGTCTACTTGACCCATTTCTGTATACAAATTAAATGCACATGACAGTCTGTGTATATATAGACATATCCATTACAGCATATGGACAGCTCACTTCTTTTCTTTAAAGGAATATATGTTTGTTCTATCTGTTGTCATATGGTGTTTCAATAATTGAATGTGTTTAGCATAATTTATTTTACATTTTAGCCTCTAAAATTCAGCGGAAGAGTCACATCGATGCAATTTTCTTACTTACAATTGTCTTTATACTTTTGTGTGACCCAAAACAGTGGTTAAGAAGCTCTAGAGGGCAAATAAAAGTCATCTCAAGAGTCTGTACTTGCAGGAGAAATTACTGAAGATAGTAATGTGGGAAGAGGGTCCCACAATGAGTTTCAATAGATCTATTAGTAACCAATGTCCAAAGGAAAGTCCCCATTCAGTTTCCTGCCTTGTTTTCTGGAAAATGAAACATTGACATGTCATTGCTAATTATAAAATGATGTCATTAAAGTAGATATTCAACCAAACTGGGACATAGTAAGGATTACACAGTAAGCATGTAGTATTTGGCGAATGAATGAGTAAAATGCAAGGGAAAACTATATAAACTGTACTTCTTAAATAACAGAAGGAGGGGTATGATTTTCTTGGATATTTTTAAAATTCATGTCTTCAGTGCTCATTGCCAGGAGTGCATGGTAATCCAAACAGATGCCATTCCTGTCTCAGCTAGCTTAGATTCTCAGGAAAGAGAGATGGATTATAAACATAACTTTGGAACTTTTTGATGCATGATATGAAGAAGTTCAGGGAGCTATGAGAGCGGGTAATAGGAGCCTTTTGTAGTATGGCATCTCCCCAGGGTCAATGATATTTCCATAAAAAAGTGAAAGTAACATAGATTTAAAGACTGGTAATGGGCTGGGATTGTGGCTCAGTGGCAAAGCACTTGCCTCGCACATATGAGGCACTGGGTTTGATCTTCAGCACCACATAGAAATAAATAAATAAAATAAAGGTATTGTGTCCATCTACAACTAAAATATGTATATATTTATATTCTATAACTAAATATATATATACACACACATATGTGTGTGTGTATAAAAGAATGGTAGAAGCTGAGGATATGGCTCAGTGGTAATGTACTTGTTTGGCGTATGCAAAGTCTTGCGTTTAATCTCCAGTACCACCACCACCACCAAAAAAAAAAAAAAAAAGGAAAGGGGGAAAAATGGGTAGGAATATGGCTTAGAGTCCCAAGATAATCCCCAAGGTTTAAGGCTCTTTGATATGTAAGAAGTACTCACAGAACTCAGCATATAGTTGTACTATGGCACAATTTATTGTGACTAAATGAAAAGGAGCAAATGGAAACTGTGTATTGGGGTGAAGTTCTGAGGAAACCAGGTACAAAGTTCCAGGAGTATTTTCCCAGTGGAATTACATAGTATTCACCCAGTTTCTTTAGCACTGAGTTGTTACAACACATGTGAATTGTGGCCTAATGGGGAAACTCAACCAACATTTTGGTTGGGTGCTATCTAGTATGTTCCAAAATTCCAGTCTCCCAGAAGTAAGTTAAGTATTTAGCACAAACCACACTATTTGAACAAATAGTTTAGGCCCAGAGAGTCACTCTTACCAGTTCTGGGAATGTGGGAGCCCTCCTACATTTCAAGCACCCAGTTGCCATTCAAGAGTCAACTTTGCAAACAGACTCTTCTAAGGATAGCAGCCTGAGACCTCCTACGCTAACTCTTCAGTTTAGCTTAATGACTAAGAAAGTAGAGATGAGATGGCATGATGTCTTGGCCTTGCTTTTTAAAAGCAATGCAACAAAGAAAAAAGGAAAGAATAAATGAAGCAAATATGATCATTGTTGAACTTGGGTGGGTGGATGCTTGGAGGTTCATTATACTTGTCTCTCATTGTTTTGAAAATGTTCTTAATAAACAGAAAGAGGAAGAATAAGAGGGGGAGAAGAAGAAAAAAATGGTGTTGACCAGGCATGGAGAGGGATAGATTTACTTAGCTCAGCTCAATTTGATTCAGCTTAAATAACAAAAATTAGTTTACTACTTACTTCAGAATAATTCACTCAATTGAAGAAGTCTTTTATTTAATAGCTATTATTTACTATGGGTATAGCCAAGTCCTGTGAAAGATACAAAGATAAACAGTACACAGAATATTTGCATTTGTGGCCTCTTCTATGAAATGGGTGTGCCCTCAAGTACCCCCTCACTTGAGTATTGCAAAGAATTGTTGGAAAGTGAAAGAAACCAGGTGCTGCAATTTTCATTAGCAGCCTTCTAATAAATGCAGATTGCTACCTTGAGGAGACTTCTACTGGCTTAGAAGAATATTCAATGAGGCAGAATCTTCCAGAAGGGAACAGAAATGATTACGAAGACCCTGCCTGGGAATATTGCCTTTGGCATTGGCTTGGCAGGGGAAGAGGGCCTGTTGGGTTCTCCCTTTGAGATCTGGATGTGGAAGGTGAGATGATGTGTACTAGCTACTATTTAAGAGGAAATAGATAAGCTACTGAATTGGAACACAGGAGAGGTGACTTTATTTGAAAATGCCTTCAAAAGCTGTTTTGACAAGAATGGGGAGGAGGCAGTGGTAACATTAAATAAGCTGGCAACTTTTGTAACCAGCTTTTTGGTTTTCCACCTCAAGGGACAGTCAATAAACTTTGATTCCCAGCATTAATGTAATTATTTTGATTTTTCTGGCTCATTTTAGGGAAGGTTGCAAAGCTGCAATATCAGATGGCCGCAAGCAATTCAGAAATACTATGTCCAAACTTGTTGAATTATGGGAATAATAATAATGGACTTATTTTAGAAATCTTAAACCACTAAAATTTTAATTTTAAGAATAATAAGAAGCATTAGTTTCATTAGTAAATAATGAATTGATGACTTACTTCATTCAGCTATTGTGCAGGCTGAAATATAAATAAGTTCAGAAAGATTAGGTCAATTAATGAATGACTCTATGGTATTTGTCCATTGCTTTATTTGTACCAGAAGCCACAAGACTAATCAAACGTAGACATCTTAACCAACTGGCAACATACTCTAATTTCAAAATAAATGTTAAGCAGGGAAATTTTATTTTGTAAGTTTAAATTTAATTATCACAACATTAGAGGTCCATAGTAGTAGTATTCATCCAAGGATACTAAAAATGCCTGTAAAATCTTGCTCATTAAAATAACTGGGGTGTGTATGTTTGTGTGTATACTTACAAATGTATATCTTTGCCTTACATCCAACTCTATTCCCAGTTTCCTCTTGGAAATGGATTATATTCTCCTTGGCTTGATAGCATTTTTCTACTAGTGAGTTCAAAACTGTATACACAGTTTTGATAGCTGAGAATGTATTCTTGGCAGCAGAATTATGACTATAAGACATGTATTCACAATTCAAAATTAATGTTAAATATTAAAAACTGTTTTTATTTTCCTAGTTTACCAAAAATAACACTAGTTTCCTAAAAGTGAATGGAACAATTATGCTTTTTTTTTACAATTATCCATAAATATTGCATTAAAATATAGAACTAATATAATTTTATGGATTTCAGAGCTATGATCAGTTTTTCTAAATCTCTGATTTGATGTGACCATAAGCATAAACCAAAATAGAAAATACCAGATATGCTGGCCTCTAGTTAAAATATTTGATGTAAAATTTGCTCTTATTTTCATTTTAAATAGTCTGTTCCAGGGTTATATATCCATGTAATGAAATATCGAGTTTTAGGGAATAATATTTTTTCAAGTGGCAAAGTTAGGTTTACAATGGGAAAGAAACCTTTTGTGAATTGAACCTACACATTCTCAGTCTAAACATTGCATTGATGTGCTCCTTGTTATATGATTTCCTTTCTAACATCAACATTTTAAGATGTGAAATGCTCTAGAGACACTTGAGAAAATAGAATCCTAGACAATGATAAGACCCACAGCTTGTCTTCATTCTCAGATCTCCTATCACCACAACCTCTAAACTCTGTCTTTTACTCAGCATTAACATTTACTTTGCAAACAATTTACCCAAGTGAGGAAATGATTAAACATGTTTATGTGCTAAGGAGAAGGAACTGGTGGAGAAGGGGAGGCTCTGATACGGATGTAGGGGTAATTGATGGAAACAGATCCCTGAGGACAGAGGCCAAGGATGTATTCCAGAGCCTACCAAATGAATTGGCCTTGCATGGGAGGTGGGAATCTTCTTTCTCTGATACCGGAGAAGGGTCCATGTGGATTGGGGTTGATGAGTGACATGATGTCAAGGGAATTTACACCTGAATTCTCTTATTTTCTCTGCAAACCTGAAACAGAGAATTTTAAATAGAAGAATTAGAATGGGTAGGGAGAGTGACCACAGGTATGTAGATGGGAAGCTCATTAAAATTTTGGTGGGTTGGTTGAGGATATCAATAGGAATATATAAAAATGGTAGTAAATGGTGAACTTTCAATAACCTAAAGCTGATTATAGGAGGAAATTATTAGTCTTACTTGTAGGATTACAAAAGATCCATGAGGAACAGTTTCACCAATGTTCCTGAACATTGTGTATTTTTAATTTTAAATAATGATGCATGACTAGTTCTTCCTCTAATGACCACCCTAGTGTTTTATTTAATGTAACTGAGTATGAATATAAGATCCTAATTAATGGAAATGTCACACATTGAAAATAAGATTGCCATTAATTAAAGTGTATTGAGCAAAAGAGCTTTTACATTAAATGATAATGTCTATAAATTCACTAAACCATACAAAAAAGTAAATATATTTTTGAAAGGACTGGAAGTATTTAATATTTTAATTTTAAAATAGACACAAAAAGTCAGAAATGTAGCTATATCTCCTTGTGTTCCTTTCCACTCTCCCAAAGCCATGCCTTGCTCTAAATAAAGCCAACAGAATCCCAACACTGACTTTGTGATTTTTAAACTGCTAAATCTCAAAACTGTCACATTTACATTTTCTGTGTAAATGTTCTCATTCATCTCACTAAACATTGTATCCCCCAACTCCCATTATAGACTAAGCAACAGTTGGCAGCATCTTTTTTTCACTTTTCAGGTACAAACTGTGTACCACAGTTGACCTTGGCCTCCCCTAGTTTGTAAACAAGTTTTTGTGCAGGTCAATTGACCACATTTCCTCTGAGAAAGAATAGAACAAAGTATGTTTCTTTGTAAGCTATTTAATTATTTCCTTTGCAAATCTGCTTACTGAAGTTTTGCAGATGCAGAATTCACATAATGTCCATTAGTTGGGGAAATGCATTGCATTGTAACAGCTTCTAGCAACAATACCTGCAGCCCTCTAAATGAGATTGATATGATAGATCTGCAAGTATTTGAAGAAACAGAGTCACTGGAATAGCAAATGTTCTTTTTTTTTCTTTCCCTGGAGAAACAATCAGAGCCCTATTGCATATGCTGAATGTTCTTCAAAAAAGAATAAAATGGGAAAAAATACCCATCTGTACTTCCAACTAAAAATTTTCCTTGAGCATCACTGTATTTCAGTAGAGCAAAGAGAACCTACAGAATAGGACAGATTTAATTAGTCATCTAAGCTTGAATGGCTATAGTGTTATGTTGATTAAATTATATTTCTTTTTCAGGGTCCTCTGGGGCCTACAGGACAAAAGGTAGAGTATACAACAATGCTGTGGAAGTAATTATATTCCCATTGCCTAATGGCCTGCAAGAGAGATGGACAGAATTAGCTACTGTAAAGCCATGCTGAAGCAGTCTGGTTTGTACATTCTGTTTTCTAAAAATAATTCATACAGAGTAGCATTAGATTTCTAATCAACTCCATTGTAGAAAATTCTGAAAATCCACAGCAGACCGTTGTTAAGCTGTCTGCTGAAAGTGTCAGTTATTAAATTTTTAATTCAAATACTGTTTAAACAATGTGACAAAATTTAAAATGCAAAAGATCGAATGACATTGCAAATTGAATGCATGGTCTTGCTCTAATATGTAATAGCCAAAGAGCCACAGAACTGCCCAGGACGAAAAATGTGTTTGTTGCTGCATTTCAGGGGTCCACTAAGTATCCTCCTTTGCCAGGGTAACTGAAAAAGTGACTTCCTGATTGTCATTTCAGTGTCATCCACAGTCATCCAAATTGACCATTACATTCTCCTGGGGGAGAATCTAGGGTTTCTAAAATTACACCAGTACCACAGAGGTAAATATGTCACTAGCAGGAAGAAGGCTCTTTGCAAACAAAATAGAAGGAAGTCTCCCATTCCCCACTAACCTACCCTCCTGCAGAGGGGAAAAAGGGATAGTTAACCTGCAGAAAACTAAAGAAAACCATTTTATTATAACAGGTGGAAAAGTGATTATTCTTTATCTTTGGAATCCATCAAAGATAGAGACTTTTTATCCCTCAAGCACTGTGCATGTGGCATCTGTTGAAACATAATCCTACAAACCAAGTAAAAGCCAATGAGTGGTGAGACAACTTGAGTATAGGAACACTTTATCTCTCTCAATAATGTCTCTATTAAGCATGGTGTGAAATTGTAAAGCTACCCTAATCCACATTCGACCAGGATAAAATTACTGCTTCAGCCTTCGGGAAGTACTTTAATGACCCACCCCATATAATCATTGAATGAACCAAGGAATTTACCATCTTAATTTGTTTTGCATATAATTACTTTTCTGAGGAGGAAAGGGTAGGCTGATTTTTAGAACAGGTTTTGGTGGGTCATTACTATTAAAAAAAATTCCCATTATTATTAAAGAAATTTAATATACATCTACAAAGAAGAAAATCTGTTTTCTAGTTCTAGACAAAGAATAAGCACATTGTATTTTAAAATGATTTCTCCAGAGCCTAAAAGGGAGGTGTAAGGGAGGGAAATGACATCACTGTTTGCTAATGCTTCTGTGTCCACTTAAATGACTTAGATTTTCTTGAGTCAAATTAGCTTTCCTACTCTCAGTGCACCCCATCTATGCCCAACCATCCATACTCACCCAAGTATGAATGTGTGCACTTGCATGCACACATATCTTAAAATGTTTTGTGCAGAAGTTATTTTTTTTCCTGATCAATGTATAACATTTATGATATTTTTTGAGTCCACTCAAAATTTGGGTGGCATAAACATACTACCTGAGTTCAACGGGAAAATACTCCAAATACAAAAATCTTGAGTTTACAACATGGGTCCTTTATTTAGGAGTAGAACAAACAGTTGTTATTTTAATATATTTTTGTGTTATTTACACTCTTGAAATTCAAGAATTACTGCTAGTGTAATGCTTTTTCCAGACAAAGGCTATTTATTTCTTAACAACAAAATTTAAAGCCATATAACTTTCTGATGGATATGGATCTCGATTTATGACATGAAATTCTTTAAAATCATATTAGGGTTAAGTGGATATTTGGAAACAATAAATTTTAACTTGAGTTTTTGAGAAAGCTTGAAGACTACCTATGTTATATATTTTCAGACAGTAAATACAATCTGAAAAAAACATAATCTTATAATTTTTTGCACATAAGTTCTGTGCTGTTTTACCAAGGTAAAGTTATGACTGACATAACTAACACAATATAAATTTAGAATTGAAATATTGTGTGATTATAAAACTTAATTTAATCATGAATCTTCTTAGGGTTCCATTGGTGCACCTGGAATCCCAGGAATGAATGGAAAAAAGGTGAGTTCCCTTGAATATATAATTTCTTTTATAAGTTTGAGAGCATTCAAATCACAAAATTATTCTAGTGAATGAGTTAACAATAAGTTTTTGGGCTTATAAAAGGATTACATATACTTCTGAAGTATGGAAAAGTATGGTAAAAATGATCAAATCTGTGTCATTTTAAAAAATGCACTAGTTAGAAACTGAAAAATTTCCATTGTAAGTATTTTGAATGCCAGTTTGATCAGTTACATGTATGATACAGCTATATCTTTTTCATAAATATAAATGGCTTAGGGAAATGCCAAATTTAACATTTTTCTTGAAGAACAAAATATGCTCTAGTTTATTCTAGTCATGGTTAAACTAGGTACTGTTTCTGGGTTAACAAAAGTTATTTTTACAGAGGGAACCTATAAAACCTTCTGAATCCAGAAGCAAGCTTTTTTAATTGTTGAACAGAATTAGGGTTAAATACACTTGCCATTCTCATATTAACACTTTTGTGGTACTGTTAATAGTGAGGGAGAATAATAAAGTAAAACCAGAACTTCACAACTCCACATACCCATATTTCCATGCCTCAGTGTATTTATTCCTTCCACATATTTACTGGTGGACAGAGCATCTAGCGTTATCCCATGGATAAGTCTGATATTCTGTGCTCCCCAGCAGTCCTGATTGGCTCTGCAATCTGGAACCTCTACAGAGACCAGGAAAGCCACTGTGAGAGCTGACAAAGCCCATGGCTGGGCTCGTCTACCAGAAGGCAGGATGCAGAGTTAGGGACTTTCCTGTCCCCCTCAGAGATCTGAGACTGGGCTTTAGAAATCCTGTGACTCATCTGCTTGTATTCCCAGAATATTTTAAATCCATGTGCTCTGGACCAAACTCTGAAAGTGTAAGGAGGCCAGCCTTTGCAGAGAGACTAAGATGCCTCATAATCCTTTCCATCTTTTCTCCATCTTGGCTTCTCTATCAGAACCTGCAAAGTGGCTAAAAGCATGATTGTGCTACTTAGAGGTGATGTGAATTTGACTAAGTCCTTAAAGTTTCTGGCCTCAGTTTCTCTTCTGGAAGAGAGAGACAGTAGCAGTTCCTTCCCAATAAGGTCAATGTAAGGAATAGACATGAAGCCCTTACATTACTGTTTGCTAATACTAGTAAAATTTCCCTTCATTTTATTTTAGTGAAATTCTGGAAATTTGATGAATCTGTGTTTAGTAAAGATTCTCCTTCGGAATGTTCTTGACCAAGGCTTATGACACCCTTAGGCCATAAACCAAGCATGCAGCACTCATTCACGGCTAGCTAACTATGCCGCAGCTCCATTTTCTACTTCGTAAAATGCATGTCCCTTTGCTTTACAAATTCTGGTAAGGACAGAAGATTAACTTTCTGGGTGGAGCATTGCAGGTCATGAAGGAAAACAAACACAATTTGTAAGTTTGTCCTTTTTAGGATCAATTTGAAAAATTATATAACTCGAAATGTTTTTTAACATTGGTGAAACCCAAAACTTGTGTGCCTAAGGTTAATGTTTTGCTTTGTCTTCTTTGTTTCTTTTTCTTTTCCAACAATCATGAAAATTTATAGAAACCTTTAACCTGAAACAAAACAACTTTAAAGCTGTCACATGGACTCTTTTGAAGACGGCATATTCTTTATTTTTGCAAGGAAATATGCAATTTCCTTAGCAAGAGAAAGGAGTGTGACATTTTCTTGTCCTAGTCACCAAGTTTAAATTATATTTCAAGGAATGAGACAGTTAATATTTGCAGTTTTATGTTTTGTTATACATCCTTGTGGCATTCGCAATGTGTTTTCTCTAAAACCTAGAGAAACCAAATGTTTTCACACTTTTATGAAGGTCTCAGCAAAATGTAGTTTGAGTTTGTTTTTTCTGCTTCATCAATCTCGACAGAAAACTCTGTATATGGAACTTCTGTTCATCCTACTTATTATTTAACAATGGAATAGCTGTTATGTTGTCTTTAGGAAAAGAAAGTGCAAACATGAGTTTCCTTCACTGAGATGGCTGGTCATTTAGACAGTGAAGACAAGGTTGGCAGTTCTATAATAATTCTTGAACTTCTAAAAGTGCTTTTCTAAAAGAGAGAGCTTATAATGACATAATAATTTTTAAAAAGCACTCCATGTCCTTAAACTGTCTTGAGAGAACATTTTCTTCCACATTATAGATTCACTTTTTCTGAAGAAATACTTTTGATGCCCAGAAAATCATTTTCAAACAATCCTTAAGAGAGGGTTATCATTTCTAAGCCATGAAATATGGCAAACAACAACCAGGAAATTTAAAAAAGTGTTTTCTCTTGTGTTTGAAAAACAAAGAAAAAGTAAATTATTCTAATATAATATTTTGTTTTCTACAAGGCATTTTTTTTATCCGTCATTCAGATTGACAAAATTGGTAATTAGCCTTGGTCACTAATTTGATGGTGATTTTTTTTACACTTATTTTCCTCTATTAGTCACCTTACTTGCTAATCAGAATGTTAGTTCTTTGTAATGGTTTTCTAATTCTTTAGATTGTGCTAGGGAAAAAAAGACTTGCAGTAACCCAGCACTAAATTCTAATCTAGTTCCTTCTAGCATCCCAACCTACACTAGTTACTAAGCATCCTTCGGTGAAAAGCAGGAGGCTGGTGAGGTGTAGAGGAAAGAACATGGCCTCCCAGTCAAAGACAGGGTACTTGTGTTTAAAAAAGTCCTTGCCTAGGCAAGATACAGACCTGTTTTAGTCTCCAGTATAAAATGTAGAGATGGACCTTGGTTTGCTAGACTAAGTGTCTAAAGTGAACCTTATATAAGAGATGCTCAGTAAATTTTGAAAAGCATTGATAGTAGAACCATCATGCTTTAAAATCTCTGCAGCCAGGTATGGTGGCCCTGCCTATAACACAGCTACTCAGGAGGCTGAGGCAGGAGGATCACAAATTTGAGGCCAGGCTGGGCAACTTAATGAGACCCTATCTCAAAATAAAATTTTAGAAAGTGGGTAGGGATGTAGTTCAGTGGCACAGTGCCCCTGGGTTCAGTCCCCAGTACAATGAGGAGGGGGTGGGGCAGAGGGGAGAAAGGTAAAGCTACATTCCCAGCCCATTTTATTATTTTTTATAATTCTCACAGTTAAAGGTATATCAACATTTTATTTATGTTCATATACACAAATGTACACGTGGCAAGATGTGTCTATGTGTATGCGTATGTCAGAATATTATTTTTTATTAGCTACACGTGACATTACAATGATCTTGGCAATTCATACATTTGAATCAATTGGGGTACAATTTCTCATTTTTCTGTCAGAATATTTTAAATCCTTCAGATAACATGGAGAAGCATGGACTGTTTAAAATGATGTTATGATAAACCATTTTTTTAATTAATTTTTTATTTTAAATGACAATAGAATGCATTACAGTTCTTATTACACATATAGAGCACAATTTTTCATATCTCTATAAAGTATATTCATACCATTTTGTGTCTTCATACATGTACTTTGGACAATAATATCTATCACATTCCACCAACATTTCTAACCTCATGCCCTCTCCTTTACCCTCCCACCCCTCTGCCCTATCTAAAGTTTGTCTATTCCTTCCATGATCCGCCTCCCTACCCCACTATGAATCAGCCTCCTTATATCAGAGAAAACATTCAGCATTTGTTTTAGGGGGGATTAGCTAACTTCATTTAGCATTATCTTCTCCAACTCCATTCATTTACCTGCAAATACCATGATTTTATTCTCTTTTACTGCGAGCAATATTCCATTGTGTATATATGCCACATTTTTTAAATCCATTCATCTACTGAAGGGCATCTAGGTTGGTTCCACAGTTTAGCTAGTGTGAATTGTGCTGCTGTAAACATTGATGTGACTGTGTCCCTGTAGTATGCTGTTTTTAATTCCTTTGGGTATATACCAAGGAGGGGGATAGCTGGGTCAAATGGTGGTTCTATTCCCTGTTTTCCAAGGAATCTCCATACTGCTTTCCATATAGGCTAGACCAATTTGCAGTCCCCCCATCAATGTATGAGTGTGCCTTTGTGCCCACATTCTTGCCAACATTTATTGTTGTTTGTCTTTAATAGCTACCATTCTGACTGGAGTGAAATGAAATCTTATAGTGGTTTTGATTTGCATTTCTCTAAGTGCTAGTGATGATGAACAGTTTTTAATATATTTTTATATCGATTGGTTATATATCATCTTGTGAGAAATGTCTGTTCATGTCCTTCACCCATTTATTGATTGGGTTATTTGGGTTTTTTTTTTTTTTGGTGTTTGGCTTTTTGAGTTCTTTATATACCCTAGAGATTAGTGCTCTATCTGATGTGTGAGTGGTAAAAATTTGCTCCCAGGATGTAGGCTCTCTTTTCACCTCAGAGATTGTTTCTTTTGCTGAGAAGAAACTTTTTAGTTGGAGTCCATCCCATTTATTAATCCTTGATTTTAATTCTTGCGTCAAAGGAGTCTTATTAAGGAAGTTGAGGCCTAATCCCACATGATGGAGATTAGGGCCTACTTTTTCTTCTGTTAGACACAAGGTCTCTGGTTGCATTTCTAGGTCCTTGATCCATTTTGAGTTGAGTTTTGTGCATGGTGAGAAATAGGGGTTTAATTTCATTTTGTTGCGTATGGATTTCCAGTTTTCCCAGCACCATTTGTTGAAGAGGCTCTTTTCTCCAATGCATATTTTTTGGTGCCTTTATCTAATATAAGATCATTGTAATTATGTGGGTTAGTCTTTGTGTCCTCTATTCTGTACCATTGCTCTACCAGTCTGTTTTGGTGCCAATACCATGCTTTTTTGTTACTATTCCTCTGTAGTATAGTTTAAGGTCTGGTATAGTGATGCCCCCTGCTTCACCCTTCTTGCTGGGGATTGCTTTAGCTATTCTGGGTCTCTTATTTTTCCAAATGAATTTCATGACTGATTTTTCTATTTCTATGAGGAATGTCATTGGGATTTTGATCAAAATTGCATTAAATCTATATAGTACTTTTGGAAGTATGGTCATTTTGATAATATTAATTTTGCCTATTCAAGAGCTAGGGATAGATCTTCTTTCCCTTCTAAGGACTTCTTTTATTTCTTTCTTTAGGGCTCTGTAATTTTCATTATATAGATCCATCACCTATTTTAAGTTGATTCCCAGTATTTTTTTTTTTTTGGCTATTGTAAATGGGATAGTTTTTTTTTTTTATCCCTTTCTGAGGATTTGTCACTGATAGACAGAAATGCCTTTGATTTATGGATGTTGATCTTATATCCTGCTACTTTGCTGAATTTATTTACTAGTTCTAGAAATTTTCTGGTAGAACTTTTAGGGTCTTCTAGGTATAGAATCATATCATCAGCAAATAATGCCAAATTGAGGGGTTTTTTTGCCTCTGTGTATCCCTTTAATTTCTTTCATCTGTCTAATTGCTCTGGTCAGTGTTTCAAGAACTATGCTACATAGAAGTGGTGAAAGAGGGCATCCTTATCTTGTTCCAGTTTTTACCTTCAATTTTTCTCCATTTAGAATGAAATTGGCCTGGGAATTAGCATAGGTAGCCTTTATGATGTTGATATATGTTCCTATTATCCCTAATTTTTCTAGTGTTTTGAATATGAAGGGGTGCTACATTTTGTCAGATGCTTTTTTCTATGTCTGTTGAGATGATTATATGATTCTTATCTTTAAGTCTATTAATGTGATGAATTACATCTATTGATTTTCATGTGTTGAACGAACCTTGCATCCCTAGGATGAATCCCACTTGATCATGGTGCACAATCTTTTTGATATGTTTTTATATTCAATTTGCCAGAATTTTATTGAGAATTTTTGCATTTATGTTCATTAGAGGTACTGGTCTGAAGTTTTTGGGTTTTTTGATGTGTCTTTGCCTGGTTTTGGAATCAGGGTGATATTGGCCTCATAGAATGAGTTTGGAAGTGCTGCCTCTTTTTTTATTTCCTGAAATAAATTGAAGAGTATTGGTATTAGTTTTTCTTTAAAAGTCTTGTAGGACTCGGCTGTGTATCCATCTGGTACTGGGCTTTTCTTGGTTGGTAGACTTCTGATGGTATCTTCTATTTCGTCACTTGTTTAAATTATGTATATCATCCTGATTCAAATTGTTTTACTCTAGAAATTTGTTGATGCCTTCGATATTTTCTATTTTATTGGAGTACAAGTTTTCAAAATAATTTCTAATTATCTTCTGTATTTCTGTAGTGTCTGTCGTGATATTTCCTTTTTCATCACATATGTTAGTAATTTGAATTTCCTCTCTCCTTCTCTTCATTAGCATGGCTAAGAGGCTATCAATTTTATTTATTTTTTCAAAGAACCAACTTTTTGTTCTGTCAGTTTTTTCAATTGTTTCTTTTGTTTCAATTTCATTGATTTCAGCTCTGATTTTAATTATTTCTTGTCTTCTCTTCTTTTTGTGTTGATTTGTTCTTCTTTTTTTAGGGCTTTGAGATGTAAGTCATTTATTTGTTGACTTTTTCTTCTTTTAAGGAATTAACTCCATGCAATAAACTTTCCTCTTTGAACTGCTTTAATACTGCCCGAGAGATTTCGATATGTTGTATCTGTGTTCTGAGTCACCTCTAAAAATTTTTTAATCTCCCCCCTTGATGTCTTCTGTAACCCATTGTCCATTCAGTAGCATATTATTTAGTCTCCAGGTGTTGGAGTGTATTTTATTTCTTATTTTATCATTGATTTCTAATTTCATTTCATTATGATCTGATAGAATTAAGGGTAGTATCTCTACTTTTTTATATTTGCTAAAAGTTTCTTTGTGGCATAGTATATGGTTTATTTTAGAGAAGGATCCATGTGCTGCTGAGAAGAAAGTGTATTCTCTCATTGGAGGTTGAAATATTCTATATATGTCAGTTAAGTCTAAGTTATTGATTGTATTATTGAGTTCTATAGTTTCTTTGTTCAGCTTTTGTTTGGAAGATCTATATAGTGATAAAAGAGGTGTGTTAAAGTCACCCAAAATTATTGGGTTCTAGTCTATTTGACTCTTAAACTTGAGAAGAGTTTATTTGATGAACATAGATGCTCCATTGTTAAGGGAGTATATATTTATAATTGTTAAGACTTATTGATGTATGTTTCCCTTGAGCAGTATGTAGTGTCCTTCTTTCTCCTTTTTTATTGACTTTAGCTTGAAGTCTACTTTATTTGATGTGAAGATGGAAATCCTTGCTTGCCTCTACCATCTATGTGAGTGGTTTGATTTTTCCCAACCCTTCACCTTCATTCTTTGGATGTCTTTTCCTATGAGATAAGTCTCTTGGAGGCAGCATATTGTTGGGTCTTTTTTTTTTTGGGGGGGGGTGGGGGATCCAATCTTCTTGTCTATGTCTATTGATTGGTGAGTTTAGGTCATTAACATTCAAGGTTGTTAATTGAGACATGATTTGTATTCCCAGCTATTTTTGTTTATTTTTGGTATTTAATGTGTGTTGGTTTCTCCTCTGATGAGATTTTCCTTAGTTTAATACCTCCTTCTGCTGATTTTCATTATTGTTTTTCATTTCCTCTCTGTGGAATATTTTGCTGAGGATGTTGTATGGTGCAGGCTTCCTAGTTGTAAATTCTTTTAACTTTTCTTTATCATGGAAAGTTTTTATTTCATCATCAAATCTAAAGCTTAGTTTTTCTAGATATAAGAATCTTGGTTGGCATCCATTTTCTTTCAGAGCTTGGTATATGTTGTTGCATGATCTCTTGGCTTTGAGGGTCTGGGTTGAAAAATCTGCTGAAATACAAATTGACCTCCCCCATATATGTTCTGATTCCTCTTTCTTGCATCTTTAAGATTCTATCCTTATTCTGTATGCTAGGCATTTTCATTATAATGTGCCTTGGTGTAGATCTGTGGTAATTTTGTACATTGGTGTCCTGTTTTTGGTTTTCCAATTCATTCTTCATGCTTGGGAAATTTTCTGATATTATCTCATTGAAGAGATTGTGCATTCCTTTGGTTTGAAACTCTGTGCTTTCCTCTATCCCAGTAACTCTTATATTTGGTCTTTTGATGCTGTCCCATAATTCTTGGATGTTCTGTTCATGGTTTCTTACTATGTTCACGTGTGATCAACTTTATTTTCCAGATTGTATACTTTGTCTTCATTATCTGACATTCCGTCTTCCAAGTGATCTAGTCTGATGATTATGCTTTCTATTGAGTTTTTTTCTTTGATTTATTGTATCCTTCATATCAAGGATTTTTGACTATTTTTTTCAGAGTCTCTAGCTCCCTCTTGAAGTAATCTTTTGCTACCTGTATTTGCTCTCTTATCTCTTTGTTGGAGTGATCATTTTTGCTTGTATTTGCTCATTTAGGTCATTCTTTAATTCACAGATCATTTTAATTATGAACCATCTGTACTCCTTCTCTGACATTTCATCAACTTCACTGTCTGTAGGTTCAGTTATTATTGTATCCTTGTTTGTTTGGGAGCACTTTCCTCTCTTGTTTTTTCATGTTGTCCATGTGTCTTCCTTTCTTGTGGCATGGATCTGAGATAATACAGTTTCTTCCCTATATTCTTGTAATACTTGTGCAGATTGTCAGTACCTCACCTTGATGTTAGGTTTCCAGACTCTGCTGGTGTTCCTCAATGTATGCTACTGCAACTAAAGATGGTGGCTGCAATAGCCAAGGTAACTCTAGATAATAGTTAAAGTGCCCCAAGATGGAAACAATGGCTTACAGAGATGGGGCTGAAAGGATGAGACTCATACTCTCTTTGGGATGCCTGCTCTAAGATTCAGCTGCTTCTAGGCCCTGTTTGTTGTCAAAAGTTAGTGGCTACTGCATAGGGAAGGCTATGGTAGTGACTGCAGAGTCCCAAGATGGAAGTGGGTTAGGCTTAGGCTCCCAGGTAGGAAGTGTAGTGAACTCAGATCTATCCTGGACCTGGGTCCTGCACAAGTGGTTGTGGACGGATCTGGGCTGGGCCTAGGCTCCCGTGCTGGTCAGAAGAGGCGGTCCTGTGATAGAACCACTTTCAAACTGAAGAATCCTTTGGTGGAATTTAAAGAATTTTCTACAATTTTTTTGGTATATTTATATATCAATTCTTTATAAAAAAATCTAATCTCTGAATGGGTGTTATTTACAACCTTTAATTTTTCGACTCTTTTCTCATCTTAATCATTTTTTCATCTTAATCATCATAATGACAATTTATTTCAATAGCAATCAGTGACCAGCCTTGGTGCACGTGCCATGCAAGAAAAGAGGTAGAGACAGATAAACAGCCCATAAATAGTCGAGCCCATGCTCCTCTGAGTTCATATCCTCATCTCCTTTTAAAGAGAAAAAATAATGAAGATAACATCAAAGATCTTCAGGATTAAAAATATATATATTTTTTGCCTAAGCACACTAGAATTTTTTGAGGCCTGGGTCATAAGGGATATTTTTTTTTCCAAAGCAAAATGATAAGTATTTCATAATCCTGTTTCAGAATTTATTATTGTCTTTAAAACTTCAAAATTCATTTAAATTAAAAATTGATATTAGTGTGTCACCTATGACTCTATCCTAGCTAGCTATGTGATTTTTAAGGAGCATTAAATTTTAATTAGCTTATAGTTGTGGTATTTGGAATTCCTTCCATCTCTTACACATGAGTATCACAGTTCTTCCCTGACATTAATCTTCACAGCATACTTCTAATGGCACTTTTATTGTAAGTATATTTAGAGAGCCGATAAATTGAGCCTCTAAGACTTCCAAAGGTCAAACCATTGATTCAAGCTGCACAGTGAGATATACAGTGAACACGATATCTTTTATTCCTGATTCATTTGCTGTAACCACTAAACATATGGTTTTTTTCCTTTGCTACCTTGACTCCATCATTTTAAGAGTCTGAATTAAATTCCTGAAGGATTTCAATGTGTTGTGGTCTGTTTGTCTTCTGGCTAGTTCACCTAAAATTTTCCTGTAGCACAATTTACACATATTACCCCGTATATTTATGACTTTCTGATGCTAAATCTTAAGAAAAGATATTAAGAGCAAAATAAGTGACTGATTTCTGATTACAGATTAGTTAATGGTTCAGGGAAAGAATCTTACAATAATTCAGTTCTTCTATGGGTTAGAGGTGGGAATTAGATTATATTTATTAAATTTCCTGCTGTCTACAATCAGCAATTATTTAGATTAGAATTCTGAGAATATGGGACTGCTCTTCTGCTAGTAGCTATAGTCATAGGACGCCTCCTTTTTACTTAAAGAACACCATCATTTTTCTTTTACAGAGCATTTTATAAAGTCAAATCACTTTAACCCTGAGTGTGGACCGGGTATTCTCAGGCTCGCCCTGCTCTCGAAGTGACTTTGCACTCCATTTCACTTGTTTCAATGGAATAAAAGATAGTTCTGTTCTTTAAGTAATAAATTTTAAGTTCCTTTAGAAGGGAATAAAAAGTTAATTGAAAGAAGTTTTTAATGCTGGCTGGAAATAAATCGATTATGGTCATATATTCTTCAAACCACTTTCCCCTTGGTTCACTTCAGCATATTTCAATGAAACTCAGAACTAGTTATCATTCTAGTAAATGAAAATATTGGGAGAGAGGAGAATAAAAATCAAAGGAATTGGGATTGGGAAAAAGGAGTGTAAGAAGTGAAGCTCTTCACAAGCCATTGCAGGACAAAGAAGCCACCAAGTGGAAGTATTTGAATGAATCACATCATGAAGTTTATTTATTTGCCATTTTAATTTAAAAGCCACTATATTTTAATAGAAGAGCATACAGAAATATTCACTTATTAGTTCTTAGTAAATTACATCTGTAATTTGGAAAAGCTTGTGCCCCTAGATTCCCTTACATATGTCCATTGGTTCACATATTGATGCTTCAGTCATTCATTCAACAGTGATTTATTCAAACTTTACAAAGTGCCAGGCACCAACTGAGTACCAAAGTTAAAGCTGTGTCCACTGTCATGGAATTTCCAGGCTAAGGGGAATAAGAACATTTATTAAACAATATGCTGAAAGTATGTTAAGTTGCAATGCTGTTAAGTAGTATGCAAGAGGAGCATAGGGCAGTCTGGCCTCTGAAAGACAAAGAGAGCTTCCTGGAATAGATGACTTTAAGTGAGAATTAAAATCTGACAAATGTTGTCAAGGGAAAGAATAACCATGACTATGTTGTAATACACACAAATTACAGAGAACCTTGGTCTTAGAATTCTGTTCTAAAACACCATAGTACTAATCACTATGGGGTTTTAAAATTTATCATGGATAACCAATACTCCAAATTTTATACCACTAAACTGTTAAATAATATAAGCCACAAAACCAGTTTTTGTATCATTAGATCTAATTTCTAATATCAATTTAGAATTTGAAATTTTATTAAAAATAAAACTGCATTGAGATAGTTTATTGTTATAATCATAACATAGTAACATCTACCAGGTTTCATTTATTTGACCTCTGGTCACAATGCCAAGGGGCCAACCATTATATAACTGTAAAACAGCATGGATGCTAAACATGGTGGTTCTCACCTGTAACCCCAGCAATTTAGGAGGCTGATGTAGGATGTTCATAAGTTTGAGACCAGATTGGCAAATTAGCAAAATCCTGTCTCTAAATAAAAAATAAAAAGGACTAGCATGTAGTCCAGTGGTAAAACTACTCTGGGTTCAATCCCCAGTGCCCCAAAGAAAACAAATAAAACAACACAGCATTGTTGAGGTTAATTTATAAGAAATTAAATTTTTTTCAGGATTATCTTCTGTTCCTTGCCTAGTGCAGAGAGCAGAAGTTGTATAAAATAATTACTAGTGGGACACAGTTACACACCTATAATCCCAGAGGATCAGGAGCCTAGAGCAGAAGGATGACAAGTTCAAAGCCAGCCTCAGCAACTTAGGGAGACCTAAATAAAAAATAATAAGGATTGCAGGGGCGGCAAGTGGAGGTATGTGGCTTAGTGGTTAAGCACCCCCAGGGTTCAATCCCTTGTACCAAAAAATAAAATAATTACTAAAATTCACTCAGCACTTACTAGCTGCCAGATTCTATTCTAAGGATTCTGTGCACACTAACTCACACAGTTCATAGCAATCCTATGGAGTAAATGCTGTGATTATTTCTATTTTATTAATGAGAAAATAGAGCTACAAAAGCACAAATTTTCTCCCCAGAGTCACCCAGGTGTTATGACTGAATAGCCTTCAAAGCCAGAAATTCTGCTTGTAATGCATAATAGTAGTTAAGAATGTAGATTTGTAAAATCACATTGATTGGTACAACTATAATATTTTTATTTTACATTATTGACACAACTATTATGTTACATAATTGATATATTATGTTATTTTATAGTTTTAGACATTTGTGATTCTTAAATATTGGTAGTTTTTAACAAAGCATGATGAAAGTCTGGTTACTAGGTTTAATGTGAATGTGAAAATCTGAGCACTGCATACCCAATGCCTGATTAGCATTGCTCCTAGGTATTTGTATGACCTTGGACAAATTGCCTTCTCTAAACCTTAGTTTCCTCATTTGTCAAATAGAGATTATAATATTTACCTCAGAGTTTAATCAGAAAAAATAATGGAAGTAAGTATAATTGTAAATATAATAAATATAATTTTCTATTAAAAGATGAAAACTTTCCTCTCTGCATTAGAGGCCTTAATACCTCCACTACACAAATCTCCTGGGTACCCAAGTGAGTATTAGTAAAGTATGATCTCATTCTACTCTCCACTGACCTTTAGAATTTTTCCAGTTGAACAAAGCCGGTTAAAACTTCCATTATAAATTAAGCACATTCTCTTTGTAAAAGAAAAAAACATATATCATTCAAACTATTCATGGCAGGGATGAGGGGCCAGGTAGGGAGTTCATCAGTGGGATCCATGTGTACCACTACCTGGCCATCAAACGTTACAAGTGTGCTCAAAACAAATAGTTCCTGTTATTTATGTTAATTTCATCCAGATAAACTCAATTGGTCTATCTTCTGAGACCCCTAAATTCTTAGCTATCTCCCTGAATTTCATTTCCATTCTTCGACTTCTCTGTCTATATTAGCAATATAGAAAATTAAAATTAAATATTAGCCAGAAGACCTCTTTATTACATAGCTTATACTTCTTTACTAAATAGCTTTAATATATAGCTTATAATTGATACAACAATGTTTTCTTATTTTACATTTTTAGACATTTGTAATTCTTAAACATGGATTTTTTTAAAAGAGCATAATGAAGATTTGGTTACTAAATTTTATTTAGATATTACTTTGATCAATTTAAGACCCATTTCAGCAAATTACCTGATATAGCATGTTTGCATTAAGTTTCTGGTTGATCTGTCTGTCTACTTTTCTACTCATTAAGATCGTATTACCAATGTGGACAGAGATTCTAATTTGGGGAAGGGAGTTTGCTGATTATATAAACAAGACCAAACTTCCCTACAGGAATGGCAGTTCTCTGATGAATAACCAACTCTGTCTGTCTTTTCTTTCACCATGTTACAAAGCCTCCTTTACCTCCAGGAAAGGAAAAACAGAGAATCGGGCATGGGGCGGGCAAGTTGGAGCTAAAAACTGCTGGCTGCTCCTCACAGAGAGAAGTTGAATTGCCAGTATGGTCTGAGAGGGAGGATGGGGGAGAAAGGAGAAGCTAGGGACATGAAGACAAACTGTGTGCTCGGTGATGTGATGTCATCCCAAGAGCGCCACATAGTCAGTCTTGAATTCACAAGGAGCTGGGGCAGGATGAGCCCTTTGAGGCAATGGGTAAAGAACTGACTGACCCACCTGAATCCATCTGGGGCAAACCAGAGTTGACTCAGTTCATGAAGACAAGAACTTGAGCCGTGGTAATGGGAAAGCAGGTCTCGGGCATCTGAGGCCTGTGAAAGTGGGTCTGAAGCCAAATTTATTCAGATTTCTGAGGAATAAGGAACCACTCTTCCCTTCACAGAGTATGCAGGGTTTAGGTAACCAGGTAACGTCTTTAATCCAACAACAACAAATAATGTTAACTGTTATTATACATCTTACTCCATTAGGGCTAACATTGAATCAGAGCCCTGCATACTTTACAGAAGACACATGGAGCCCATAGAAGTGCAAACCATGGGCCCTGCACCACTGGAAGCAGAAATATTGGGATGCTTCCTAGAGCTACTTTGCTATTTCATGCTAAAATTAAGCAGAAAGGAAACATGATGAAATTGAATGAGTTTTTTTTTAGACAGAAGCTGCTCAGAAGAATGAGACAACCTGAGTTCTAATGTCATCCCTATCTCTTTGCTGCTTTTGTTCCTGGAAGACTTACTTGCCCCGTCTGAATGTGTTTGTCTATTAAAAGTCATTGAACCTGATCCCCTTCTACTAAACTATTTCATTGTAATCTAAGTGTTTTGTCTTAGGGAAAAGCAGATGATAGAGTGAGTTCATGAGGTAAGTGGTAATGCTTGGGGACTTTAGGTGACATGATAAAGCGTCAGCTACTGCTTGACCTTCATCTCAGGGAAGAAGCAGAGGGAATGAGGGATAAAACCACATCTATATAAATGTTGTTAGGCCAAATGAATGGAGTCTTTTGAGGGGGATATACTGGGGACTTAGCCCGGGGACAATCCACCACTGAGCTATATTTCTAGTCCTTTTTGTTTGTGTATTTGTTTTAGGTACCGGGAATTGAACTCAGGGCCACTCGACCACTGAACCACATCCCCAGCCCTATTTTGTATTTTATTTAGAGACAGGGACTCAGTGAGTTTCCTAGCACCTTGCTTTTACTGGGGCTGGCTTTGAACTTGCGATCCTCCTGCCTCAACCTTCCAAGCTGCTGGTATTTCAGGCATGTGTCCCCGTGCCCTGCTTTTTGTTTTGTTTTGTTTTTCTACTTTGAGATAGGGTATCACTATTTTGAGATAGGTATATGCTTAGGTGTTGGAGTCTTTAATCCTCTAAGGTAACCACTCTTCCCCTCGCAGAGTCTGCAGGGCTTAGGGTCTTTCTTGGAAGCTACAGAAGTTCTCATTCCTGGCTGTCCTTCACACACAACCCCAGCCCTGCTTCTCCCCTTTGTCACTCTTACCTTCTGTCTTCAGTCCTCACATCACAGGTTGACCTGGACTTGGAGGGGACAACTGCTGGTTAACATCTCTCCTACCTTTTCCTGGGTCCCCTCTCTGCCCACCAAAGACAGCTTTGCTGGAGCTGAGACCAAAAGCCATTTCTGGCCATGAGATTTATTTTCCAGTCTCCCAGTAGGGCAGCCTGGCCATCTTAGTGTCTCAACCAGCCTACATTGCGCTCACATCCTCGAATGTACTTAACTCATTTGTGAAGAAATTAGTGTGAAAGTGTAGAGAAGAAGTATAATCAAGGATGAACAGTGCACAAATAAAATTTCAATGATTACTTATGCATGCATGTGCGCATCCACACTCACACACATACACACACACACACACACACACACACACACACACACACAAAACACGATGAATAGTGCACTTGGCCAGCCCACACAGACTTAATAAAGGGTAGTGGAGCTGCTACACAGGGTCATTAGTGTAAACTGAATCTCCCTTCTGTCAAAGTTCTTAAGCTGAGGTGCATGTATCCTTGGGAGTTTACAGAAGTGTGCAGGGGTACAAAATCACAGAGGATCTAGGGCAGTAATAACACTTAGAATTTAGGCATAGGATTCCTATTTTATATTTTATTTGTCTGCTACATTTAGGTAGAGTTTGAGGTTAAGTATTTTGACCACTTTATACCTCCTATCTTCACCCAAGTTCATGTTTGCACCCATCTGCCATTAGAGAACTAGAATGGAAAACTAAACTCAAATAAAATATATATAGTGTGTGTATAGTTATAAGGAGAGAGAGAATGTGGATAAATATGAATGGAGAGCTAGACACCATTTTTCTGACTCTGCCCTGAAAAATATTTCTGGATGTTGCTGGTTGGTGCCTCATTGCATTCAAAGAACAATCCTGTATTGGTTGATATTTATCTAATTGTTGCCAAAGGCTCTGAGGCTCTGAAACCCATAAAGCATGTCTCCTCCTCACCGATGGCTGCTGCAGAAGAAAAATGGCTGTAGGCTGGTCTTGCTCACTGGTGAAGCCAGGGAGACCCTTCTGTGTGCTGAGTCACTGTCAGGAAGAAAGGCCCAGTGCACCCAGAGTTTCAGGGAGGTATCAGTGACCAACACTGGATATTTTTAGTCTTTATTTCATTCTACATACTCACCCCACGATCACCAGCTCCAGGGGGAGAGCATCCTAACCTCTGATGCCGCATTGTGTTCTATGTCACCCTTTTCATCTAGTGCCAAGCCTGTGCTTGGCATGAATAACATGAAGTTATTTTCATCTTCTGTTTGGATGATTTTTTCTGAAAATGCACTGCTGAATAGAAATCATTCTATTTTTAAATTACATTATGCTAAAAATGTAAAGCTCAATTCATTTTAAATTTCCAATGACAGAATGGAAAGCTATTGTGATTGAAGTGATGGTGAGTGATATTACTGCTGAATGACTTGTTTCCCTTTAGCACTCAGTCTGTGTGAGAAAACCACATTTCTTTCTGTCATTAAGTGCTCTTTTCAAGTGGACCTTGAGTAGTAGTACCTGAAATAATTGCAAAAGCCTTAAGCGATGTTTTATGTTTTGTTAGAGTTCCAAAGAGTATTTGGTGTACATAAATGTATATAAAATAAAAACAGCCAACTATCTTTCTTAAAAGTCACTCCAACTTACTTTCAGCTTAAATTTGGAAAAGGTCATTTTGGAGTAATGTACTGGGAGTGGCCTTAAAATTTAAACTATGCTAGAGAAAACCCCATCAATCTACCTGTCGTTAAGATGTTACCTGCTTTGTTACCATCGATTAAATGTCCTCGGTGTTTATAAATGTGGAAGGCATTCAGAAGTAGATGGATAGGTTGTCCAACAAACATGAGACTAGCTGTACACACACACACTGCTACACACACACACACACACACACACACACATACACACACACACAAAGCCTAGTTCCTGTTTTTGTATCTTTCTGATATGTGTATGTTTCTGTTATATCTACATGTTTTACTATTATATAATAGTATAATATCATTAGAACTTTATTTGAAGGGGACTCATGATAATTTTGTCTTCATATATTGGAACAAATTAATACACTACAGGACATAGTTCATTCCTCATTAAGACTATGCTTTGATTTCTATTTATTATGCCTCTTCATGAGCTGAAAGAAAACTTTGCTCAAGAAAAGAAAAACAAAACAAAACAAGAACAAATAACCACAAACTCAATTAGATGTCTCCTTCAGTTATTATGTATATATCTTTTTTTCTCACTCAAAAATAAGCTTTGAGTATAGGCACCTGTCATGTCTCATCTTTTATAGTCCATGAAACTCTGAGACCACAGTAGAACATACAGTGAATTTTCTCTAGCTCTTAGATAAATGAATTCATGCCTTTCAGGATAGCATAGCTTAGCTTTGGTCCTTAGAGTTGAACAGGACTTCAGCTAGAACATTTCTTTCACACTTCCTAGGAGACATAGAATGCTCTAAGGCCCCCTCATATGACTTGGGATGTATTTTTCTTGATGCTCTTTATTAAAGGTAAAATGCTATGGGTCACTTTTTCTTCTTATCATCTCCCTTTGATTCATTCAAGTAACAGTATTCTTCAGTGTCCAGATTTAAAGTCCTATGAATCTATTTATAGTATAAACTCAGGAGAAAATATTTAACTTGAAAGTGAAAAAGAAATGTCAAATTGAACAGCAGTGTTCTCTTATTTAGGCTTATTAAGCAGCCACAAAGAGAATTAAAATTGTGATATCCAATGTTAATGAAGTTATGAAAAACTAATACAGAATGGATGCCTATCAAAGCAAATAAAACTCAGAATGCTCTTAGAAGGCAATTTAGAAACATGCAGTTAGGGCCATAATGTTTCCAGTGACTAAAACATAAATCCAGGGCATTTATCATAATTAAAAATTTGACAGAAAAATATGAGCATGTTTACAAAGGTATTTACTTTAGTTTGACAATAAAAATTTGGATAGAATATTCAACCTGAGTATTCAACAATGTGGGACTGATGAAACAAATGATCACACTTGGCTTTGATAGAGGATAATCAACCTATTCACAAGACAATAATGAATATCATGTGAAAACACATGTGTGATGAACAAAAATCATAACATTAAACTATGTAATATACTTTCAATTGGTTGGAAATATGTAAGTTAAAAAAAAGACTACAGAAACAGGACAAAATGAAAATAGTCATAAAGGTGATGAGATTATTGGTGCAATTTTTTATTTCATCTTAGGTTAAAGGTTATTTTAGAAATATGTAAAATCAAAGAGAAAAGGGGATCAAATTTTAGTCCCTTGATGTTCATATATTAAGGAGAATGTTAGGCAGATAACATTCTCCTTAATATATGAATATTATAAGCAACATTTCTCTTCCTTGCTTGAAATCTCAGCATGAATTTTGTCTGGTTCCAAGGGGCTTAACCCTTTTTTTAAAGTAACTCTGGCTACCATGGTTATTCTTTGAAAGTCTAAACAAAGTTTTCATTGTTCTCTGGCAGCATCTCTTATTTGCATTAAAACATGAGTTATGATATTAGTGCATCCTGTTGTGGATTCTTTGAAGAAAGCAGACTCAATAGCTCTTTTTCTAGTTCCACAGTAAATGATAGTCCTCTTTCAGGGTGTATTCTGTTTCCAAGTTCTTATCCTTTTGTTGCATACAAATGGCATATCAAAATTTTCCCATAATGGCCATCATTATTCTAAGTCAACAATTTTGTCCTTTTACCAAGGAAAGTGCAAGAGTTGCCATCACAGTGTGATTTTAGAGAGGAAGTCGAATTTCTTCCAGAAGGTTAAGACCTCAGCATTTATAATAATCCAGCACAATAGTAAGATATTTTTCACTCTTCCTGAAAGAGACCACAAGCTTCACATGGCTTAGATTAATCTGGTAGGAATGCCTGAATTATCTTTAGGTAAATTATATTTAATTTAGGTTTGTGTACATTCTAGAAAGTCATTTGTAAATGGGACATATAAACCAAATACAATGAAGATAGAAATATTCATTATCCTCTCTCTCTCAGTTTCTAGATACTTTCATTCATCAGTGTTAAAAGCCCCACCTTTTAAGCCAGATCATGAGTTCAAATCCTGATTGTATTTATGTAAATCTGGACAAATTACTTTTTAATTCCTTAGTTTCTTCACGTATAAAATAGACAGCAATAGTACTACATAGAAGCTTCTGAGAACTAATTGAATTAATGAATGTAAAGATCTTGGCACATTAAAAAATGTTACTTTATTATTAATGTACATATTTTTGAGGCTGAGAACACAAATATAAAAATCACCCAATTCCTGCCCTTTAGATGATTTATAAAGTCTTCTTTAAAATCACTTAACTCTGTAACTTAAACCTAAAACTGCTCTAAAAATCAATCTGTCAAAAAAAAATTCAACTAAAAAACAACATTATCACCCTCAGTGGAAGGAAGTTGTCCACTAGTTGGAGCACACAGGAAAGGGCTTTGCAGGTGTTTTAAAATGAGATTCTCATGGATCTAAGTTGGAACCAACTAGCAGCAGAAATGCACAAGGTCGGTGGGTTTCTTTTGATTCTGGGTACTTTATGGGACTCTCTTTTTCTCTTTTTTGGAAAATCATTGCTGGTTGAAAATCCAGAAAGACTAGTAGACATCATCACCTTTCTTAGATGGATAATTTTTCTAGATTAATAGCCATCATCTCCCTCCCACTCCACCCCCCACCAGAAGTCTCCCTTTCAGTATGAGAATGAGAGCCCTTAAGTCCAAATATGTTATTCGAATTATTTTTACAATGATATTGGAAAAATAAATCAAAGCCATTTTTTACTTTTAACTTTTGTATCAAATGTGTCTAAATACATTAAGTGGGTATTCAAAGATGTGTCTTCTTCAAGATTTAGATTTACAAATGTTCATTTGATTAAATCTAATATGAAAATATTATGATTTAATCTTTATTTTTCTGAGTTAATCTCTTAAAAATTCTCCATCTTAAGTGTCTTATATTTTCAAGGATCTTTTATTCATTCAACCAGTACTTATATGATATATAGGCTGTACCTAGTACCATGCTAGATATTAACTCCATGGGTCGGTCCCTTCATCTTTCTTACTGATAAAAATAATAAATTAATTAATCCTGTTATATACCTTGCTCTCTATCACATAAAATTTTGGATTGTATAAGCTAACTTGTGATTACAGTAATAGTCATTTTCCTCTTTTTCTACAGCATTATTGAATGGTTATCTCCTCTAACTACCTCATGTGCTGATTTTGTCTGTTTTACTTAGTGATGATATCTGTTTTTCATTTTGAGGGTGAGCCTCGGTTGCCTGGAACAGTAGGACAGAATGGAATCCCAGGGCCAAAGGTTAGTACAAATAAAGCCAAAAAGAATCATTCAACTCATGGATTTCCATCAGATTGTAGCTATCACAATTTTTTTATATCCTTTTGATGGCACTCGGGTGGAATTTTTTTGTCAATAGTATAATATGCTACAGTATAGAACTTTGTGACTAATAAATAAATTATATTTGTGATTTTTATTACTGTTAAGTTAAAAAGGCAGAAAAACAAATAGGATATGATTGTCTAAAATCTTAATTCTGGGATAATTAACATAAGAAAAACCCCATTTCAATAAGACTGTTGTCATTTTACCATTTTATAAGCATATAAAAACATGAGTCCCCTACATACTGCCTAACATATACATATTTACAAACCTTCCTAAAGATAATGTTCACATGCCTCTGTGGCTTTTCCTTAAGATCTAGCCACCTTAAGCCTCTCCTAACACAACAAGTTAATCAGATGAAGAGCAGAATTAAGATGTGGCATGTTTAAAATTTAAAAATGAATGTAGCTCTGAATTACTAAATAGGGAAAAAATGTAATGAAGATCTTTTTTTTTGGATCACATGTTTTCTTTGTTTCTTAAAGAACAAATGAATCTGTTAAATATAAAAAGATTGGTGACAATTTAGTTTAAACCAAACAGGTAGACAAATCCCAAATCCTTTGATGAGTGAACATCCATTGAAGTACAAAACTAATGCCTAATCCCATCAGCTGTGCTGGTGCGTATCCCTACCCAAAGATGCCTGTCAGCTTATTTTACAGATCACATTGCTATTGACAGGCGCCTCAGACAGATCTAAAATGTATAGACCTGTCCTTTGTCCTGCAGGGGAGGAAAGAAAATGTGCCCTCTGGGACTATAGTCGTTTTCCTGTCTTTTTCCCTCTCTTGCTCCATGTTAAAAAGCCAAAGGATGAGAGTTAATGCTTAATGCATATTCACTGTGCTATTCTTGTGTTGCCTAGCGACCCGACATCAGGACGGATGTTTAGAAGTAAAGGTGGCCAGAGATTCAGAGACCCAAAGGGTCAGGTTGAGTTCCGGAGAATGAAAAGGGTCTTGCCTTCAAACTGACTTCTAGAGTAGGTTATATTTTCATTTAAAAAAAAACTCACAATAATTGCCTTATACCATTTTTTAAAAAGCAGTCTCATCTCATGACAACCCTCAATCTTTTCAGCTGGAAATATTATCATAATGTGTGTGATGGACTTTAGAACTTTCCCACCCCGTCTCCTGTCCTTTCCTGGGTAAAGTGAAAATGAAATTCTTTTCAGAGCATTGTAGTTTTCGTGTCTTTGGGGTCATCATTTCAGTTAAGATGTCTCTTCAAAACTCACTGAAATTCTGCCCCTTTCTTATGTCTTCCTTGAAAGAATTCGTACCTCCTAAAATATACCTCACCTGGAACACGGTAGTTATCAACAGTTAGAGGGAGTATGTGACATTGTGAAGGGGTCTGAGTTCAGCATCTCAGGTTTATGATCCTATTAGGGAAAGACAACACTGGAACTCCAGTCCCAGGAAATAATCCTCACACCTGGAGATGCTTTGTGTGAAGGGTTTTGTGGAAGGACATGCCAGAGTTTGGACAGAATAAAAAACAGCAGATTAAGAAGTCTCTCCAGATACTGAACCCTCTTCTGCTCCTCAGTGGCCCAGCCTGTGCCTGGATCATCTTTAAACACTGCACATGTCTTTATTCCTGTAAAAGCCAATAATTAAGAGTACATATGGTATTGATATACATACCCAGTTCTGCAGGAAACTCATCATACCTTTCTTTTCCTATAGAAACTATATATAACAAAAAAGAAAGTACCATACATAATTCACCTAATGTGTTCAATATCTGGTTTGTTCAATGTTACTTAATTAGGTGTTTTGACACTTAATATTACTCAATCTTTGTTCTTTTGCTCAGGGAGAGCCTGGAGAACAAGGAGAAAAGGTATGATTCTACCTGTGTTTATCTTTTTTCCTTCCAAGAAGTACCCAGATGAACTGGATGAATGGATGGAGGGATGATAGATGGATGGACATACAGACAGATACGATAGTCGTGGGTGGGGGACAGTTAATAACTATATTCATTTGTCTGTTTTTAAACTGTTAATTAGGGAAAGAAGAAAATAGTGTTATTCTTGTGTACAGCAAAAATTTGAGTAAAATATTTAAAGAAATGGAGAAAAGGGAAACAAATTGAAACTCCTATTACAGACTTTAAATGGCTTTCAGAACTCCCTAGGCCTACAAAATCACTCTTATGCTCACTTGCTAATGCCAGGCCAGTACTCTTCTAAGCATCTACATCTCTCTCTACGGCTTCTTGGGTCATGAGGTTAAAGGGATACAGATAGTTTACCTGCAACAATTATCTGAATGTTATCCCACAAACAATTCTTATAAAACCAGAAAGAGAAACAAAAGGAGAAGCAGGATGCTGCATGTTCAATTTCTGTTAGCCTCCTTTCCTTACTACCTTTGGGCCCACCCTGATGACTTCAACTCTCAGTGAATATGGTGGTGCTTATTTTCCTGGTTGTCATGCTATTTATTAGTGCTTGAGAATGTGCTGAGTGGGAAAAAACCAACACTTTACATTATACTCTTCCTAAGTGTTAGGATATTTCTGATAAGTTAGTATTGTAACCCCTAAGCTCAAAATAAATTCATCTAAAGTTAAAAAATACACACACACACACACACACACACACACATTTTTAATGCAACTGTATGTTTAAGCATTGTAAAGAAAAAAGGGAAAACATATTAAAATGGAAGAACAACAAAATAGAGGTGTGTAAAAGCAATTTCATGAAGGGACAGCTCAGTCACACCCTTATCTTAACAACCACTCAAACCTAGTGAGGTTTGTTTTTTTTAATAAAAGGATTTTCTACAATTTTTTTAAAAGCATACAAATAAACTGCCTGTCAAAGTCTCCTAGTAATAGATTACATTTATTTGGAATCAAATAGTTCATGGTAATTAACTTGAAATTGATTAGTCCTCAGGTGATTGTTCTGTGTTGAAATTCAGGAGGGAGAGGGAATAATGGCAGCATCATTCTGGAGTCTCATCAGATGGTGTCACCAGCTCGCACAGTCCACTGTAGAGTATCTGTCACCATAAATTTCATGCTTATTTGAAACAATAAAAGAAAATATGAAGGGAAAAATGGAATCTCCCTCTTCTACTTCCTCTGTCCTGAGAAACCATCCTCTTATTTTGAGGAACTCTTTAAATGATGAAAAGGTGAACCTCTTACAAAGCTGGAGAGGAGGGGATTCTACCCCGTGGAACACATGAGCAATTGTGCATTATTATCATAGCAGCTCCCACTAATGGCCCAGGATATGCCAGATATGCCCTAGTTGCTCTATACACAGGATATCACTTATTTATTAAAGTTGCACAAAGTGTTCTTATCCTCACATTACACAAGAGACTCTGGATGCAAAGAGAATTTCATCTGCCCAGTAATGCCAAATTACTGGCTCCAAATTAATGACATTTCACCTTGTACATGCTATGCTGTAAAGCTTAGATTCAAGAATTCAGAATTTAAGGAGGCAAAGCATACAGCGTAAATGAATTTTTCCCCCAGTGGCATTGCATTGTGGATGGAAAGGAGATACCACGAAATAAGCATCAGAAGACTTAAAAATATCAAAGCATAAATTCCTCAAACTCATTTTATTGTGATTTATAAAAATAGTTTTCTAATAGAATATGTAAACTTTCATTTCACAAGTGCAACTCTTTTGTGTTTGTACAAAAGATCTAGAGTATGATGTAGTGCCAAATAAATAAATGCTCAGTCCACAAGCTTTGAAAGCCCCGTCATGCATTTTGAGGCCCTGGAGAGCTAAAATGGGTTTGAAGAGAGGGTAGAATTTATACTAACAAAAGGAAAAAAGATGACGAGAGTCCAGCGGGCAAGTGTGGCACAGAGAAGAATACTGAGGTGGCAGGACATGGGTAGCATGACTTACTAAGAGAACTGTCAGGGAAAAAACCTTCATTAAAGAGGAGCTTTTAGCACAGGAGAAAAGAAGCAGACGGAAGAGGCTTAAATGTCCAAATATGCTATTAAAAGGCAGACAGATAAATTAGTGCTTCCTTGTTAATCTTAAGAGTTTAAAATTGTTCAGCCATTTCATTGTAATAAAATTAATTGTATTGAAATCAGGCAGCTGGTCAGGTAAAAGTACATTACCTCTGTAGAACATTTGCAACAGATTTCTTTCTATGGTGTGTTTGAATGAGAACTGCTCTTTGTTTTGTGGCACCAATATGTCTTACATGTCTCACTTTTTTTCCCTCCTCAGGGAGATACCGGAGAAAGTGGCCCCAAAGGTGACACAGGAAGAAGGTACAGTTTTATGAGATATGAAAGGGCATTCGTAGGAGCAAAATTGTTATTTTGTGTGTATGAAAATGGAAGGTTTTTTAAGATCAGAGATAGTTCTCCAAGATTAGAAGACATTTAAATATTTGATTAAAAGACATTTAAATACATGATTTGTAAAAAGTGATTAATTTGAATCCTTTCCACAAATTTAAATATTCTGAAAGCAAAACAATGTATCCCGAATGCTAGAAAATGCATAGCTAAGTTCCAATAATGTGGCCTTCAAGGAAGAAAAACACTTGTCCTGAATGCTCCCTTTATACACAGGGATATAACATAGAATTCCTAAGGTGACTTAGTTTGTCCCAATTTAAGGAGAGAACATGTCAGGTGATTGGTATGAAATTTTAAAGTTTGATTATAAATGAATATCCTCTGATTAGATCCTTTAAATCAATCTTGAAAATTTGCCTCGACGTGAAACCCACTAAATCTGTGTATTTTATCTCTCTGTTGTCTCTCTCCTCTACTTGCCTTTTAAACCATGATCTGCAGGCATAGTGCAGTGGTCCGTGGCCTGTTTTCTTGCCTCCCTTTTTTTTCCCTCCACTCCATCATTGTAGCATTTGCTTGGATTCATCCTTTGACATCTGACATCAGAAAATTTTGACATTGATATTTCACTTCACCTTGACCATGTTAAAATCAAGAAAATCTTTCAAGAAGCCAAATCTAAAATAGAATCAGGTAGATTTTTAGCATAAATCAGGCTAAATAAATTGAGTGATTAAAAGCATTATTTACTTAGACTTATAGTTGAGAATGAAACATTCAACTTTAGAAGTTATTATAGTACAGATGGGTAATGGTTAGTCATAAAAACATATTCATAAAACAAAAAACAATTATCTTTCTTTTCATAAATATTAATGTAAATATGGCATGGAGTGGGATTGAATCTATGTCACCACAATTGTGTTTGTATTTGAGGAACAGTCTAGAGGTTAGAGAGGACTTTTAGTTTCCTACAAGAAACTACAGGTTAGGGTCTCTTAGCCCCTGCACACTATTGACATTCTGAGCCAGGTAATTCTCTATTGTAGGAGTTGGCTGATGTTCAGTCACTCTTGGCTTCTACCTGCTAGATGCCAGTGGCACCCCTGAGTTGCAACAAAGACACATGTCCACACATTTCCAGATGTTCCCTGCAGTACAAATTCACCCTACATCAGTTCTACTGATGTAGACCCATTCTATTGATCTGCCAAATTTTAAATACCATGATGCCATCAGATGACATGAAACTTTTTGATGCATTTGAGACCAAGGTTAGAAGCCGACTACTCTCAAAATCAAAATTTGAAACCCTAAATGTATAAAATTAGGTAATGTTATGTTTAATTTTCTTGCTTCTTCTTAAAAGCAGAGGTCAGCCAACTTCTTCAGTAAAGGGCCAGAAAATAAATATTTTAAGTCTTTGTGGGCCATATGGTCTCTGTCATAAGCTCTTCAGCTCTGCTGTAGCGTGAACACAGCCACGGACAACATGTCAACAATGAGTGTGGCTGTGTTCCAATAAAACTTTATTCCTGGACACAGAACTTTTATTATTATATAATTTTCATGTGTCATGAAATATTGTTTTTTTAACCCATTTAAAAATGTGAAAACTGTTCTTGGCTCAAGGGCCTTACAGGTGGCCAACTGGATTTGGCCACTGTTGCCAACCTCTGCCTGAAAGAAAGGAAATATTCTACACAGAGCAATTTCTTCAAGTGAAAAAGTGTATACCAAGTCTGAACTCTGCCTATATGGATTTATACAGAGGATTTTATGCTTTAGAAGATGTATTTTTAAAGCTGCATTTTTGGAACGTAGGTCAATATTTGTTTCTTTAATCACACGTTTTGAAATTTAATTTTACAATAGGGTGGCAACTTTTTTATTTGAAAAGACCAAGTTATCTCAAAGGAATACTGTTCTTACTTTATATATTAATGCAAATCATTTACCATACTGACTCACACATCATAAACTTTCAATAAATATTAGCTTTTCTTACCACATGGAACTAGAAATCAACAAGATTGGTCATTTTTCTTTTTTTTAATATAAAAAAAAAGTTTTACTAGTCAGCTGAAATTAAGTACAAGAAATGCCTCAGTTAGAATGGAAATAATTTCTATAAACTTTCAATGGGTCTAAACAGGATTGTAAATAGGAATCTGTAACACATATAATATGTAATCTGACCTGTAGCATTCATCCCAAGAATGCTGTAACTGGAATACAATTTTTGATGTGTTTTTTAAACATTTCCTGCTTCTGTCATATAATTTGTTTCCAGCATGTTGGAAACACTCTGTTTGTGGCCTTTGTGTTCACTATGTAAAACTCATTCATCATTTACCAAGTTTGAGATGTAAAATTTTAAAAATACTCCTTTTCTGCTATTGATGTAGTAAATTACGTCATTAACTGATTCACTTTAATAGGATATTTTTTTCTTTTTGATTCAACTCAGTGCCTTTGGATGGTAAAGCAATCTAAGCCTTTCCAGACTGGTCATCTGGAAATGTTGTGGAACTATAATATAAAAGCCACTGGGCTGGGTTTTCTCTGTGGCCAGCAACTAGGGTATACTCCAGGTTTAGGAGCAACTTGACAAAGACTGGTTTTAATCATGTGTGGAGTTACTATGGGAAGGTTTACTGTGGTGGTGTTCAACTCTTTTGAGTGTTAATTCCACAACCAAATGTACAAAATGATTTCTTATCTATTTTCACCCACTTGAAAGTAGATGTCTGTGCAGCCCAGTGAACAGTTTGACCATGTCACACAATTCTTCACCCTTTTATTTGCTGGTAAAGATCTCCACATGCATTTTCTTGGCACTGACTATCTGTTTTTTCATTCTCCGGTTCCTACTATGAACACATTGTATTCTTATTTTACATTCACTTCCCATCTTTGATTTGCATCCTCTGAGCCTTTGCAGAAGCAACGTCATTTTGGAGCTACCAACCAAATTATTGTCTCTTCCTGAAATCCCACCTGAAGTTCTATCTCTGTGGATATTCCCACAACAATCAGTTCTGGTTTTGTTTTGTTTTGTTTTGTTTTGTTTCTAATTTAGCTCATGTTATTCTTTGCCACTGTTGCCAACATTTGCTCTCTGACCTCCTCCCCCCAAATCCTCAACTCCATTTTTTCATTTTCTAATCTTAGTCATTCTTCAATCCAGTGAAAACTGAATTTAGAAATCATTTCACTGGGGCAGCCTTTCATCCTCCTCTGGATTGGTTAGGTCATCTACTCTTTGCTCCAGCAGAGCTCCTTGGAATTTATTTCACAATCCTTTTTGTGGTTTACTAAAATTTCCAATTTTTTATTGGACATACAGCTCATGTAAAAAGAAAAAACAAAACAAAAACAGCTAGACTGTTTTATTCCCATCATCAGTACAAGGTTTTAGCATATAGTTAGAAGGTAATAAATATTGAATTTATCCCTTTAGTAAATGAAGAATCTAAGTATTTTTTTACTCTTGAACTGTTTCATATTCTCATTGAATGAATAAAATTGTTCGTGTATTGTGCATTTGCTTATCACATTTTCTGTATGTACACAGTAAAATGGAATCTCCCTAACAAGGCAGTTTTTTCCTGTCCTGGATTTTTTTCTGTTTCTTTCTTTCTTTTTTTTTTTTAGTTGTATATGGACTCAATGCCTTTATTTGTTTTTATGTGGTGCTAGGATAAAACCCAGTGCCTCACATTCGCAAGACAAGTCCTCAACCCCTGAGCTACAACTCCAGCCCCTCCTGTCCTGGATTTTAAAATAGAATAAGAAAATGTTTTTCAATAAATAATTTTTTAATCATATATACAGTATAACAAGGTCAGGGATTGTAATCACATTGTTCTGTTTTTTCTCCTCGGCTCCCTAAATCCCTGATTCCAGAACATCCCTGATCCATATTTGGTGCTCAATTAAGTTTCTATGGAATAAGTGAATGAATAATATCAATAAATCATCACATTCATTTTGTATCTCTACATATGCTTTATTAGCACATCTATTACAATTAGTTACCCAGCATATTTGAAATAATCACAAACAAAGCATATTTATATCTGATATCTTCCCAATATTTCCCCATCTGTGACTTATCCTATAAAAATTTTTCTCTGTGAATCAGTCAACTTATGAAGCTAGGAGTATACTTAAGACATAGTTGGGGGCAGAGGCACACACCTGTAATCCCAGGGGCTTGGGAGGCTGTGACAGGAGGATTGCAAGTTCAAAGCCAGCCTCAGCAAAAGGGAGGCACTAAGCAACTCAGTGAGACCCTCCTGTCTCTACATAAAATACAAAATAGGACTTAGGATGTGTTTCAGTGGTCAAGTGCCCCTGAGTTCAATCCCAGGTACCCCACCCCCACAAAAAAATGACATAGTTGGAGGGTTTTTTCCTACTTTAATCCCATATTTATTTTCACTTTGGGAGAGGAGGATTATAAACACATATTATTTCCATGACTTGCAGCATTATCCTTTAAAATGTTGAACTTACGAATGTCTTCCAGCAGTTGCCTTGCCATTTAAAAGTTATAAAAAATCCAGGAGATTTAACAGTTCTAAATCTTTAAAAAGAGAAAAAAAATATATCACTTTTAGTTGTCCATCAAATGAAACTTCTCAGATTTCCCAAGGAAACCTGCCCTTCAGAAAGTTGCCCTTTTCTCTCCAGCCACTTTCTTTGAGAACTAAATCTAGTCTTTTTTGTCATATAGTGGATTATCTAACCACTTTTCATTAAAACACTGGTTAAAAAAAACTACAATTAAAACAAGCAACTTCCTATTATTTACAAATTTACTCTATGACCTGTTGTTGAAATGAAGTGAGCCAATAATTCCTTTCTTATTCTAACAAAAAGAACATGGCAGTAGAATTGAGGAAGCCCCAAATTCACTTCCTGTCTACTTGCTTCAGCATTCTCACCTACCAAACGGAAATAATAATATTTTCCCATGCCAATAATATTTGCCTATAGTTTTTTAAGGCAAAAACAAGATGAGAGAAGGAACTTTGTGAAGCCAAAATTGCTTTTATGCATTCAAAGGTCTTATTACACAAAATGTTGCAAACCTACTTTGTTAGTGTTGATGGCTTTCAGACTCTGTTCTGTAGAAATAGAAATAAGTTTTGTTTTATTAGCCACATTTATTTCACTTCCCCTTTGGAACTCAATTGGATGTTAATGCTTGGGAAGAAAAGGAGTATCATTGTACAGAAAGACAGGATTCAGAGTCTTCGCCTTCTTCTTTTTTTTTTTTAACTCAAACAACCCTAAAGAGAGAAGTAGAAGAAGATCTTAGAAGATGGAAAAGTATACCCTGTCCATGGATAGTCAGAACTAACATTATCAAAATGGCGATATTACCAAAAGTTCTCTATAGGTTTAATGCAATGCCAATCAAAATCCTAACGGCATTTCTTGTAGAAATAGATAAAGGAATCATGAAATTCATATGGAAAAATAAAAGACCCAGAATAGCAAAAGCAATTCTAAGCAGGAAGTGTGAATCAGGCGGTATAGCGATTTCAGATTTCAAACTATATTACAAAGCAATAGTGACAAAAACAGCATGGTACTGGTACAAAAACAGGCGGGTGGGCCAATGGTATAGAATAGAGGACACAGAGACTAATCCACAAAGTTACAACTAACTATCTTATATTTGATAAAGGGGCTAAAAGCATGCAATGGAGGAAGGATAGCATCTTCAACAAATGGTGTTGGGAAAACTGGAAATCCATATGCAACAAAATGAAACTGAATCTCTTTCTCTCGCCATGCACAAAAGTTAACTCAAAATGGATCAAGGAGCTTGATATCAAATCAGAGACTCTGCGTCTGATAGAAGAAAAAGTTGGCTCCGATCTACATATTGTGGGGTTGGGCTCCAAATTCCTTAATAGGACACCCATAGCACAAGAGTTAATAACAAGAATCAACAAATGGGACTTACTTAAACTAAAAAGTGTTTTCTCAGCAAGAGAAACAATAAGAGAGGTAAATAGGGAGCCTACATCCTGGGAACAAATTTTTACTCCTCAAACTTCAGATAGAGCCCTAATATCCAGAGTATACAAAGAACTCAAAAAATTAGACAATAAGATAACAAATAACCCAATCAACAAATGGGCCAAGGACCTGAACAGACACTTCTCAGAGGAGGATATACAATCAATCAACAAGTACATGAAAAAATGCTCACAATCTCTAGATATCTTTGCCTTCTTTGTTTAGCCACATTTTAATTTTTTCCTTAGGTAATAGCAATTACAGATGTCCAAGAAACTCATATATATTCTTTCCTCAACAAGCTAATTTACTGTTTTATTCTCCTTCCTAAGTTTTCCTTTTTTCCTTCCTAGAAGTTTTTTTTCTTCATTTTGATCCTTGACTGCTGATCTGTTTAAAAAAAAAATCTTTTTAAGATTTATTCATCATTTCCCCCAAATATGTATTGAGCACATCCTATGGCCAGGTACTGAATAAAAGCACAGAATCTGCTCATATGCAGCTGGCTGTCTAAAGGAAGGGTAGACACTGAATACACAAAAACCATAAGCAGGCAGCTACAAAGTAAGCTGGGCTGACGTGAACAGAGAGTGACCCTACACAGTCAAATGTGTGTGTGAGGGGCGTCCGCCTAGGCTGGTCAGTGAAGGGTTCTTTGAGGCAAAGCCATTTAAGCCCAGATCTGAAGAAAGAGACGGTGCCACATAGAAAGAAGGGCGAGGAAATGAGGGAGGGGGACAATTGCCCCATGCCCAGAGGCCTGAGGCCTATCTCCATCTCTAAAAGAGATTGATGAGCAGCTTCTGGAATCTATAACAAGCAAACAGACCCCTAGAGCTGCACGAGCATTTATATAGACAAGTCAGCTGTGGACATCCTGAGATGTGCTTCCTCCTGTGGCTCTCTCTTTTCTTGACAATCTCAGACAACTAAGTTTTCTCCTTATCTTTGTCCTCCTAGCATGTTCATGGAAAAGAGGGTTAAAAGAAGTTTGAACATGTAGGCCCTTGGCTGACCTCGTCCCCAGTTATCCTATATACTCTTCTCTGATGAACCCCTCTGCTTATTTATAATTCAGCAGCTTTAGAAGCAAATGTAGGGCCCCTGTATGAAGTCTGGATTGAACATGGTGCCTTTTAAAACACCGGATTCTTTCTCGAGACTTTGTCTCAGAGCTTTACTTGTGTCCCCATCACCCACAAGTCATCCATCATCCTGTAACTTCCCAGTTACTGAGTTACAGTGAAATAAGTGGAAAGCTGAGAAAAGCATGCTGGGTTGCGACTGTGACAGAGCTTCATGAGGAAAACAAAAGGATCTGCTGATCTGCTGCAAGGCTTTTCCAGCTCGACATCATTAACCCTTTGACTTCATCTGCTGAACCTTGACTTTCCAAAAACTAAAGGGCCAGAGAGCTCTCTGTAAATGATGGCCACTGACATTAATAAACTAGAGAAATAGAGAAAACAGAACATTCCAGATCCCTAAATTGTAATTTTATTGCTCCAGAATGGGTTTTTTTAGCACTGTATCAAGGGAGGAAGAGGTTCACATTTCTATCATTGTACTTGCTTCAAGGAATATAATCCTGATAGAGTTTGCATTCAAGGTCAAGCCGTGTTTGTAGAAAGTGCATTGTTTATCTTAGACATCATTGCTATCTTAATTGCTGATTTCCTAGGACAAAGTCTCATTAAGCATGTTAGGTCTTTCGGTCATGGAATCCCTTTGAGTGTTCATGTCAATAACAGCTCTCTGGGTGTGTGCAGTGTTTCCTCTTTCCATAACTTGTGGTATAACCTCTCATGGGTTTCATTTTAGGGTGACCCTGGATCATCTGCTGTAGGAATTAAGGTAACTATAGGCATGCAAGTGTTTGTGCCACAGGGATCACAGTTTTGATTTTCTAAGCCTCTACTTTCTCTCCCCTTTTACCAACATTGACGGTTATTGTTCTGTTCCTGTTTACCTCGATAATCAGCTTCCAAACACAACAGAGATATTTGTGGGAAATACAATGAAGTTTAAATAAGTGGGCTTGACTTCTCTTCCCTTTCTGAATGGTTTTATGAAATGTGGATTTACATTAAATCAGTATACTTGTGATAAAGACTTGTGATCAAGAAGGAGCTTGGGCCATCTCTGTGAAAGTGCCCAGAGGTCTAAAGTTTTTAGAATATTCTTGTAAGACTCTCTTTTCACCTTTGGTTTCCTTTGTCCAGGGAGAACCTAGAGAATCTGGTCGTCCAGGGCAAAAGGTAATATCTCTATCTCCAGTGTGTTCTTTGTATAATTATGATTAATTACATAACATGAAAATGATTATTGCAAAATGATGTAGTGTTCATGCTTTGCATACAGAGTGTTATTGGTTGGTGTGCATTTTATTTTATTTTTCTATTTTTTTGTGTGTGTTGCTGAGAATTGACCCCAGAGTGAGCCTTTTGCATGCTAAGCAAGTGCTCTACCACTGAGCTACATGCTAAGCCTCATTTTGCATTTTAAACAGTCTTGATGCTAATCATTGCAAAACGTGAAAACAAATCTGTCCTTGTAAAAGGATGTTTTATGAACTAAAATCTACATATACTCAGCTGTCTGAAACTAACAAAGATCTGTTGGGTTGGACTCCACAACTTATCTTGCATGTTTAAAGGTAATCTGCATGTGTCTTTCTTTCATGAGAAGAAATGAGTGTTTACTAAACTGACTTAACAGAGAGTGCTGGACAGATCTTTAAAATTGATACTCCTTTTCTGTTCATTGCCAGTACTTTTCTTCTGAAATTTTTTATGCAACTCTACCTATGTCTTTCTTATTGTGTTAGCAAAATAATTTTTTTAAAAACTAAAATTTAATTAGAGACACTAGCCACATAAATGTAACTAACTATAGCTTGGATTATCATTTGTGTTTCACTTGAGCAACACATTAAAGAAGACACAGTGACTATGTTTAGATTCATATTCTCCTTTGAGTCTGAGGCAGGAAACAAGTGTTAGCAGTTTATCGTCTGAGCATCTGGATATCAGTGCCCAGTGTACTTGGATTTCAGATAACAAATGGATGTAGCTAACAAGAAAATGTGAATTCCACATTAAGCAAAATCTCTTAAGATCATTTCTCTGCCTTTGTCCATCAGTAGCTGATGTGGTAGCAAAAAAAAAAAAAAAAGAAAAAATATATATAATTTACCTAATTAGTAGAAAGGGAAAGAAAGAATAAATTCCATTATAGTAGTTTGGAACTTTAAGGCATGGCAAATCATGGTTTTGCTATGTCTCAAACATTCTTAAAGTCATTGAGAGAGCTTTATTTTTAAAAAGAACTTAGGATGGAAGTAATTTATGAAAAGATCTCTCATATTCTTTTAACATTTCTCTAATTTAAAGACATATTTTTCTTTTGAAACTAAGAATCTCAGAGTAATGATTCATCAGGCCCAGTTCCAGGTAAAGTTGAGGCTTTTCCAAAGAGCCCAAAGGAACTCTGCAAATTTTACTGTTTAATTCCTATTCTTCTGATCTTTATTTTAAAAATTTGGAGTTAGTGATACAGTCAGAGATCCATGGTCTGCTTTTTTTTGAAAAGGCAATTAATCTTTTCAGATGATCTAATTTTAGGTCCCTTAGTCTTTACAAATTAAAGTCTATGTTTCAGTTGTTCTACAAATCTGTGATTTGCTCAAAGAAATGTCTGCAAGATTCTTGTGTCTCTAAAATACAAGCCAAAAGAAACTCTGCTATTATATTGTATAGGGTTCACTTTTTTTCAGAGTGGAAGAACCAAATTGATCTTCAATTTCTTCATAAAACATTGCCTTATCATGATTAATTAGAAATCAAATTTAGACTGATTCTGGAAGCTTTTAGGTTTACACATAGAAACATTGGATTTCCTTTGCATTTTATTAAAAAATCAGTTTGGGGTTACATTGGAAAAGGGTAGATTCATTTAAAATCTTACAACCCTTCTTAGATAATATGTGTCCTGAAATGACCAAATTCTACCCTTTGATACAATCTCACTTTCCCAATATGACTTCTGTATCTGATATCAGCAATTGGCAATGCTTATCCCAAGGTTGATTTAAAAGTAAATATTTACATGCTTGGTGCTCAGGTTAAAATGAGTACAGAGTCAGTTCTAGAGATCTTCCATGGCATTTTTCTCACATTGCAAAACTGTGAGTTCAATGGCACTAATGCCCCTAAATTATAAGGCATTCCCAGAAAAGTAAAAATTGTCATGACACAGCATAAGCCCAGCAGGAAGCCTACTGTGTGACATCTAGATCCATATTCATAATGGAGGAATTATTTCATTGGATTTTTTTTCTTTGATAGCTTCAACAGTGGAATGTGTGATTGGCATGTGAGTTGGAGTGTGCATAGGCTTGTAGAGTGAGTTTGTAGATTTGTAAAATAGGCATTGCATTTCATCACAGAGCTCTTTCCTACCTAATGTCTCTACAGCTTTTTAAAGCATATGTTTTTATTGTAAAATCAAGTCACTTGATTTCCCATCAGAAGGGATCTCACCCCAGAATTCTCCCTAGAAGCCTAGGGCCCTGTCACAGGGAAGAGTAGGGAAACAGAGTCCCCCCATTGTGAGGGTCTCTCAATGGAGAGTAAAAGGGAAAACAAGAATAGAATCAAAAGGACAAGATTTATGTGTAAAGACTAATCTTTTGAACAAGTATTTTGAGAATAAAATAACAAATTAATTCTTAATTCTGACCCACCAGCTACATGTCTAAGAACTCAGAGAAAGAAGCCTCTGAGCCGAGGCATAGACAAGATGGAGAAGTTTGCTATCCCTTAGTTGGAAGATGAGCTTTCATAGTTTAAAGATGGAGAATTATACAGGAAGAAATGTATTCCTAAAAATGTCAAGAGATAGTCCACAAAGGATAATGTTAAATATATTCTTTCATATGTGAGCTAGTTACACAAAGTAAATATAAATTTGGAAAGGTCAGTTTATAAAAAATTAGACTGTGGAGTATGAGATTCAAAAATATATTTTACTAAAAAGAATATTTTCTACCTACCACACATACATACATACATTTAATATGATGTAGAGAAAGGCTGAATGCTCAAGTCTCAATGTATTTAATCTACATTAAGAGATATATTTCATGATGTTTTATACATCTTTCTTATTATTAGAAAATAAGAGTATGTGTTTGTTTATTATATATGTTCATTTACTATACTTTTAATGGAGTATAATTCTTATTGAAAAATTGTGTTATTACCTATATATATTACCACCACTGTTTCAGGTACAATGTATCCAAAATGAATTTTGGGGAGATTTTTCTAAAACAATGCATAGTTTTACTGGTTATACATTCTGCTGCAATTAAATATTATCAACTATCTTATGCTTTGTTTTTTTAAAGTAAAAGAGTTTTCAGCAGAATGTGTATACAAGCTTTTCCTAGTGGAGCCTCTTAAATTTAATGGTGGAAGGGAAAGAGAAAAGAAAATCAAATGTATAATGTAACTCTGTCAAGTTTAATCTATCAGACAAGTAGTCTTTGGAATAACAATTTCCTAATAATCATTTTCTCTTTTCTGGCTTAATCTCATTTTAGTCTTATTCATAATGCAAACTTTTATTTATGTAGTTTTGGACTGAATAGTTTTTTTTTTTGAATTCCTGAAAAACCTTAAACCCAAACCATAAAGAAAATTATTGTCTTTTTTTTTGGTCTAAATCCCACAGTTTAATAAACAGTATCTGAAATCCTTTCATAATAAGTCTAGAGAAAATTATGGCTCTTCATAACTTGAAAGTATTAATATTCAAAATGGAAAATCTGGTTGTGCTTGTTAGAGTTATCTTGAAATGAGTATTCTTAAAGGAATGAGATACTAATTCTCCCACTTTATTAATGTTCCTCTGTAATTTTGAATGATTTTTGTCCCACTGAGTGGCTGTTATGTAATGGATTCTTTTATCTTCAGATGTTATTTCCACAAATCATAGTTATCATTCCCAACTCAGGGCAGACTTTTTATTTGTTCCTGTCGTTCCTTTATGCTTCTTTACTGGAATTCAGGAGATTTTCTAAGCAATGTAATCTCTTGCCACTATACTTTGTGCTTACAATAATGTAGACAATTCTGTGAAAATGAGAAGGTTTAGCCTGACTCCAGTATGCTCACGCAATATGTACCACTTAATCTCAGACCTGTATTCAGGAACAGCTGCATGGTACCATTAGCCCTAAGCTGCTAAGCAAACCCCAACTCAACAATTGTCAGAACTACAGACCAGAGTTAAGTACAATCTCAACCATTTATTTATCCTCTCATCGTTCAGGAATGGAAAGGAAATATTACAATACTTTTAAGTGAGCAATACTTTTAATGTATATTACTGTGATGTGACCATCTGTTCATACAGCCAACTCTTGATTATCTGAGGTGAGAGTCCTGGAATAGGAGGCATTATTTAAGTGCATGCATAATCGCCATTTCTGCAAACAGCTCCAGCAAACCGTTTACCAAAGAGTGAAACATATAGCTGTTCCTCTTCCTTTTACTCCTCATTCTTACCTTCTGATAGAGATGCTAAATAGCAGTAAATTACATGAAGAGGGGAAAATCCTGAAAAATCTGCAAAGGGATCACCCAATTCTTGAATCAAGAGTTGACTGAACTACACCATCTCATTAGACTTCTTGAACCTAAACAGGTTTTTTTTAAATACATATTTATATATGCCAAAAGTATGCAGCTGGGAACGTTTGCCATGTTTTTCTCCATATACTGTGACTGAGCAAATATCATTCTATAATGCTGTATGATTTTCCTGTGTAGGCTGAACCAGGGCTTCCTGGGCTTCCTGGACTTCCAGGGATAAACGTAAATACTGCACTGATAGTCTTGATTTCATAGAACTGTAATTATCAGAGTCCCCCAAATAGGGGGAAAATGAACACTAAAAAGTATAATGCTGTTATTTACTCCACAACCATCTCAACCAATTAAGTTTTTTAAATTAAGAATTGAGCACGGGGATTTAAAGTTTGCCATTGCTCTCTGAACTATGTTTTTCACTATTTAACCTATCATTCCCCTTACATAATTGTAAATGCCACTTTACTTCAAAACATAAATTCTGTAAAGTCTAGAATGCCTCTTTACCTTCACATTTTAAGTTCATTCTTAAGATCCTATCAGATTTTGACCAGAATTGAAGTCTTAACATCCCTATAAATCAAACATTTAGGCAGCTGTTTTTATGATTCACTCACTATAATAATCCCTCTAAAATGTTTGGACTCCTACTTCCTGTCAATAATTCTCTGTGCAAAGTACAAATCAAATTGTTTAAAAGTTTTCATGTAGCAATTGACAAGATGTAAAGCTCTGCTCCCTTAGTTGTAGTGACTCCTTTAAAATCAGCTTATTAAAAAAAATCTATTTTAGAACTATTTGATAGGGGAGCATGATGCCAGCATGTTTTTCCTTACATGGTTCTGTTCCAAAGGTTTAGCATGCATTAGTCCAAACCAAAATTATTATTTCTACTTTCAGTGTGAGGGTTCTGTATACTGTTTTATGAACATTCTGCTTAGAGTTTATAAAATAAAAAAAATATTATTTTAGATTAGATGGAATTTTTGAACTCCAAGAGATCATGTGGCATAATATGTAATATTTTATGAGTCTAGTGTCTCTTCTAGTTGGCACTCAAATTTTGGTTTTGGTTTCTTTTTTGATGTGTCCAGATTAGTATCCAGAAAGTTCAGATGTCCTTTTCATATATGTAAAGGTATATTAAAGAAGTCTTTGATTTCTTCAGTGAAGTGAATTTAACTTTTTGGGTAAACTGTTGTCAGAGGATTTTTTGGTATTTAGCAAAAATAAGTTCATAAATTAATATGCAATTTCATATTGCAGAGTTAATTTATGGTAGTTCTTTACAGCCTTCCATTCATTAATAATGACAGATTTTTATAAATGATTATAAGATCATAAATTTTTGGATAGATTTAAGAAACTGATAGTTGATATTAATTAAAAAGAACCTGGTAGCATTATAAATCATTATAAAGGCATTAAAAGGAGGAGCATTTGGAAGAGGCAGGCAGAGCCCCTTCAGCAAGTGCTCTGGGTTAGCAGGGCTGTGCTGCTAGCATGGCTCGTCTGACAGGAGCCTTGGTGCATTGAAATCCAGTTGTCCCTTCTTCTGAGCTTGCAACACATTCTGGGTAAAAGAAAGAACATGAGAATAAAGGATTCTTTTTTTCCCTCCAAAGTAAAATATATATACATATTTATTGTATACAATTACCCATGTTAATATATTATATATAAATGTGTATATACATATACATTTATACACACATATGTATGTATGTATATGATCTTTATTACTACTATTTGATATAACTATTTTAATGTTATATTTCTATCATGAACCATATTCCAATGGACCTTTGGCATTTTCCTAGTCATTTGAAGACTAGTATGAATGTTTTGAACTTTTTCAGATTGGGATGGTAGTTGGTGATTTGCTACCTCCAGTAAATTGCATTTACAAGGTCACAGGAAATTGCTAGCCATACTAATTCTGATATTTTCTTTGTTTTTCTATCCCTTGCTAGTAACTATAGTAAGAAGCTATTACTCAACAAAAACTCTTTTTATTATTCACTAGAGATTTTTTTAAATGTATTTATCAAGTACCATTTGGGTGACTATTCCGTGTTTGATTTAAATCCCAGGTTCTGTTTCTGTTTTAATAATTTTGTCTTCTCCCTCTAATTCAAATGAGAGGTATGCTTGCCTTAAAATGTAGTAAGTGCCAAGTGTAAATAAGTAATTTTGAAAAGTAGACACTTTAAGAACACATTAAGGTCATTAGTATTTACTAGATATTAATAAATGTTGAATTTAAAAAGTATAATCTTATGATACAGTTTCATTAACTTGGGCTGTTCTTTATTCTTTTAATTTACCTTACCCCTAATTAGAACAGTTAACCATGATTTCATAGTTTAAAAGAGTAAGAGGATTTCAAAGATGAAACCATTATGTATGGATATAGAATGTGTGGTAGCAGGAACATTAGTCATAATCTTGCTAGACTTGTGTGTTTATTTATGCTTTGGAAATACTTCCTGTTGCTATTCATCTCCTTATCTGCTTGTACTACAGAGGGCATGTAAATGCCATCCGTTATTTCTAAGACATTGAGGAAACCAGCCATGACATACCAGAGAAGCTTTGATTCACCACCTGTTGCTCTCGGGGAATGTTTGGAAACTTAATGAGCATCCACATGCCTTCCACAGCTCTCAGGAAATGAGCAAAGTACCTAAATACAGACAGCAGACTCATCCATCTATCACCTCAAGGTCCCACTCAGAGGAAAGTGCTAACATCATAGGCATACAGTGTAAAAGTCACTAAGAGCAGGCGTAACTTAATTTCCAACTTCTCTTAAGCTTCCTGTACAAGTATTTGAAAGTCTTCTTACCATGTGGAAGACATTTGGAATTCCTATTTCATGCATTCATGGTTCATATAGTGTCAAGATGTTCAGCTGGGAAAATTAAATTAAGTACAATGTACCATGCACACATCTATCTTCTGGAATAAGACTTGAGCTCAGAAAATTAGTTGTATGAAAAAGTCTTCAAATATTTTAAAGGGTAAAATTTAGTATCACTAGCTTTTCAAATATCAAAGGATAAGATTCTAAATACCAAAGTTTTTGTTTCATTCCCTACACATATTTTTTTTTCATGTAAATACATGGCTCACCCCTTCATATGGTTACATTTCTCCAGTACTTAAGTAGTATAGACCAGCAACTTCAGAACAAACAACCAGTGTGCAGATCCTGGTTCTCCCCCTTACCAGTGTATGATCTGGGGAAAGTTCTGTAATCTCTCTAAGCTTTACATTTCCTTTTAAGATGCAAATCATCATTGATGACAATACAGAAAACTGTGAGAATTAAATGAATTAATATATGTACAGCTCTGAAAGTATCACCAAGCACATAGTGAATGCAATATAAATGTTGGCTATTGTTATTTTTCTTGGGGAAATGGGGAACAATGACTGTGTATCTATCTGTTCTATATGATATTTTATCGTGTGAATAATATTAACCTATAGAATATACAGCCATTTATATTCTATGCTAATAGATGTAAACTGAAAACTCCTTTGCAGTGATAGGTTAACATGACCTTCAGAGCAGTAAGACACACAATTTCTACTAACACATGATGTCATACCACTACCCTTTCCTATTAGTGAAGTGTATTCTAGAAATAAGGAACAAAAGGGCACATGACTCAAGGGATAAGACATGACACTATCAAAGTTCCCCTCTGACACTGTTCACAGGTAGAGCAAATGTAAAACTTGACACATACTGTAATGATGAAAATACTTCAGTGATGCTCAACCCAAGGTATTGTTCACAAATACTGATTTTCTATGCTTACTTTTTTTCTTTCAGCATATACTACCAGTTTATCTCACCCAGGAAGTCAATTATGGGGGAAAATTATATATATATACATATACATATACATATACATATATATGGCAAGGGAGATATAATACATTTTTTAAAATGACATCAAATCAGAAAAACAAATCATTTAGTGGCAATGAAATTTTTACAGTGTATCAGCCCTCTAAGCTTGATGGTTTTACTCTGGCTTCCACATCAGTGACAATTTGACATTTAGATCAAGACCTTGAGGACTGGGGGCGGGGGGGGTCTGAGACAGTCACTAACTCTTTATACCATGTCATATGAAATCAACTTTGACATGAAAGCATATGAAATCTAACTTTGACAGGTGGCAGAAACATTCACTTTGGCATTCTTAAGTATAGTGCTCAGTAATCTAAACAGAAATGTATTTTCTAAATCCACTGAAGGCAAGGATCCTTCCTTTAAAACATTAAAAAATAGCAGAGGAAAATTTTGAAAGTTCTATAGGATATGGAGTGAATTCCTAGAAGAGAAAAAAAAGAAAAAGAATACTAGTTAAAATAATAACATTGAGTTATTGCTACTTACAATTACTTTCTGCTTGCACAAAGTTCATCTGAGAAGTTGAGTAATTTAGAGTCCAATTAGGAAACTCATTCAACCAGAAATCAGAGATTTTTAGCAGCATAATGAAACCTTCACTAAACACACTGAATGTGCTTTCATGATGTAATCCTGTTTTAAGAAACAAAAAGTTATATTTTCTGGGTTTTAAATAAATATGCTATTATAGTTCATTTCTGACAAAGCCACCAGGATGTTTTAATTTATACTCAAATTTGATCCTTAAGGGAAATAAGTATTTTAAGGACAGATTCTACTTCCTCATTTTTTTCTCAATAATTTTATAAATCAATCATTACTCCAACTGGATGCCTAGAGGTTCTTATTACAACAAATGTTATTGCTGTAATCCTCACAAGCAGGTATCATGCTGACTTGAATTCTAATTAGCCTTTAAGCAAGAAGACTATTGTTTGGTTAATGCATTCAGTGTCAAGACACATTAATCAAAATTATTGGTGATGCTTTTAGCACCCAGGCAACTCAGTACATATATGTCAAGCCCCGTTGTACTATTTTTTGGGCAATGAAAATAAAGTTGGATCTGCTTGGAAATAATAAATATCATGGAAAATATGTCTTGATTTAAGCTGGTATATTACAGAATTTTTCAGACAGGTTAAAAAATAATATTTTTTGATGGATATGGTAAATTCTTCTTGTAGCTTTCTATGTGTACATATTATCAACTAATAAAAGAAAAGGGAGACAGAAACAGAGATATACCCTAATGAAATACCCTAACTCACAATGAAACTATTTTTTGGTATGGACATAGAATGATTTTTAAAATACGGTACATATTAGTTACTGTGACTTACATTCACTGAGTTTAATACTACAAGGTGAAAGTAGTGGCTGCCCAGTTGGTTAGCTGTAGTTGATAAGACCAGTGTGAAACCAATAGGCCTTCCATGATTGGTCACATGAAGAGGCATCTCTAATTTCACTAATGTTTTAGGTTGTTGTTGTGTTTTGTTTTGTTTTTTAGACTTGGTTTGGTATTTTTACACATCTTGGCTATTAAAATTAGACTTGATTCAAATTAACACCCTGTGTCAAATCATCCTATTTCTTGCTGCTACTCCCAACAGTTGACTATCAGGCCTCTGTTGTGCATCAGCCTAAGTTAAGAGCATTTCCTCTGCTCTACCTTAACACCAGTTTAGATGCCAAAATCATAGCTACCTCATTATTCATCTTTTCTACCTGCTCAGCCCAAGGAAGTATGCTAATCTTGGTACTGAGACCTATTTTTTTTAAGTGATTGATAGATAAAAACTCATGAAATAACTCGAGAAGAAATTAGGTGCAATATCCAGAACAAGACAGAAAGTTAGACCAAATTTTCTTTTATTTGGAATTTCCTGCCATATTAGTCCCATTGCACTAAAACCAGCAGAACTGAGATTTCTGATTCTCTGAGAGTCACTTAGTTATCTGTTAACATGTGGCTGAAGTAGCAGAACAGAGTATCATCTGTTCATTGTGGCTTAGGAATTAAAATTTTAGTTGTGTTAATGGTTCTGATAAATAATGTATATCTTTTATTCCCAGTTTGGTTAAATCAGTTCTCTGCTTACTTAGAGTTAGATAATATATTGTTTATATTTTTGTTTGCTCCAAGAATAAATTCAACTGGACTTTTCCTGGACCATAAAACAGCAACATAAAAAGGAAGCAGATTAAATCTGGATTCCATGGTTATGGTAATGGAGAGAGGAACAGGAATCCTTAAGATGGAGAAGTTCCTTTCCACTTCTTCTCCCCCCTCTTCTCCTCTTTCACCTCCCTTCCCTATATTCCTCCACTGCTCCTTCTCCTCTTCCTTCTCCCCTCTTTTTTCTGTTCTCTCCCCTTTTAGTTGGATGTGAAGTTTGCAAGCAAAGACTTTGAATTCGGTTTCCTTCACTCTTCCATTCCCCTCCACACGCAGTCAGCATCACCAGTGTAAGAATAGACCTCGTCCTCTTGTTAATCTCACTAGTAGCAAAAGTAAAAACCTCCAATGCTGCCTAATGTGAGAGGATGAGTTTATAGAAAGATGGAAAAAAGTGCAACAAATATGATGTCTGTAATCATATTTCTATTTATAAACACATATACCTCTCTGTGTGAAGCTAGAGGGAAATAGATTAAAGAGGCTCTGAAAAAATTGGTACCCTGCTTATTCTGATGCTGTTTATTGTAACCCTGGTATGCATAACAGGCCAGATGTTTAAAACCTCTGCCTTTCCCCCATTTATCTTGAACATTTTTGTTATTTTCTTTTTAAAAAGAAAAAGCACTAAGAGTTCATTAACTTAAAAAATTAATAATTTCAGAAAATATCATATTCAGTTGTTTTATTTTAATGGTCGAGCTGTTGTGCTTACTGTTTGCTGTTTAAGTCTATACTTCCCTAATTAAGATTGCCAGCCCCTGTCCTCTTCAGAGGATCTTCACTTTAAGGTCCTATGTTATTCCTAAAATGATTAAGTGAAATTAGAAATTGGATTTTCTAATTCAGCAATTGCCTAGTTTGAAAAACCCTCTAATTTATATTTTTCTTCATTAAAAGTAATGTCAGAGTTTAATTCCATTATAGTTCGGATTTCCTCTGTTGTATTCTCCCCACTTTGTCTACTCAGATGAATACATGTGAATAAGTTTCAATTTAGCATTCTTCTATTTTGTATTCATTCAATGAGATTAAATATGCAAAACAGCTTTTAGAATCATTATATATTCCAGTATAAATTGTTATTTTTCTTGTTTGTTGCTCTGCAGACATGTATGTAATATTGTTCTGGTATATTCTGATTTTTCTCTAAATATGATTATTCCAAAGTGCTATGACTTTGAATCATTTCAGCTTCTTATTTTTTCCCATGACCTTCTCCTTTGTCTATCCTGCAAATTAGGAATTGTGACTAGAGCAGAAGAGTCATTTGCTTAATTTTTATATCACAAGAAAGTATTTACATAATTTTAGATTGTCATTGTCCTTCTCTAGAGAGTTTAGGAAATTCTAGAACATTTACACTATACATCACTCCTCCACAAAGGAACAAGATTTGTTTGAAAGGATTACATTTATTTAGGGAAATTCAATGGGTATGATTCTTATCCTCCTGTATTAAAAGAAAGACAACTCACTCTTAGTAAACCTGTCTCTTCTACCTTACATGGTTCTGATATGTTTTAAACTTCTTTTGGTTTTGCAATCTTAAATGCCTTGGCAGGTGGGTTCTGTCTCATAAAATGATATGTTCACATGAGAAAATTTAGGATTACTTCTTGAAAGAAATTGAAGAGGTATTGAGCATGTTCCTAGTATGGTTGAAGGTGTTAAGAGATTACTTTTAGGTGATGTACCAGTTAGGATACATAAATGTTGGAATATTAGCTAATATTAATGATAACTAACATATTTGGGCCCATAAAGAAAAAAAATAATAGGTATATGATGTGCACTTTATTCTGGGGAGGATGCTGTGTTGTGCTCACATTATCCTACAGTAAGTCTTGACTAAGCACCCTTTGGTGAAGCCAGAATCTTCCATTTCTTGGCTTCAAAGACTCCAGTTTGCAAACGTCAGACTTCATCTCTACGCTCCACTTCTGCACCTACAGTTCTCAAACACTCAGTCTGAGAACCCCTGTACTCTGCTAAAGAGCTTTTGTTTAGGTAGGTTTTATTTATTGAATTTCTGTTAGAAAATTTTATTATATTAAATAACATTTTATTAAATATAGCAGAATTTTTCAAAATGAGACTGAAAAATGTTTCTTAAGGAGAATAATGTTGGTATGCTTTTTTTTGAGGGGGACTGTCTGGCTTCATGGAATCTCACATCTGCTTCTAAAGTCAGTCTGTTCAGTTAGCTGTTCTGGCTGATGTATATGAAGAAAAAACAGCCTCATAGTGATATGTAATTGGACACAAGAAGGTTATTTCAATAGCCTATTAGATTACTGTTGATATTCTTTGCTACTTCCAAACTTCATAGTGACAGTTTCTTAAACATTAAGTGCAGTATAAAATATAAAACCATATCATGAAATTTTCATAATTTGCATTCATAAGGGAATGAAAATAGAAAAGCAAATGATGTCTTTGTACTATTATGAAAATAGTTTGACCTTTAGGATTCCCTGAAAAGGTCCAGAGCATACTTTGAGAACCTCTGCTATAAGTTTAGGGAGATAAGAAATAGTCCAAATATCTCAAGATCACAAGTAGACATACTCATGCCATGTTTACATTAATAACTGGTTTTGAAGCCTGAGAGAGAAAAAGATACCAATAATTAGCTCCTTCCTGTCCCCCCAAGACACAGAGAAAATGGAGGGTATGTCCTTAAAGTGACTTAAAGCTCTGGAAATAACTGGACTTAAAACTGAGATCCTAAAAGTATGCTATTTGACTCCTTGAATAAAGTAATATAAGAATATGAATCTCAGAATATATCAATATGGAATGATCAGATAAAAATGGTCATAATCAAAGCCTATAAAATTAGCAAATATTAATAGTGATAAAATCGTCAGTACTATCAAATGCATTCTAATTTTATATCTTGAAATAAAAATTTACTCCTGAACATTCTATTTATAGGAATTTTTTATATTCTAAGAAAAATTTAATATATGTTCTGTTTCCAAAAATGATGAAAAAACACTTGTCTCAGAACACTGAGGTCACAAAGCCTTACTTATTTGTGAATTATGTAACTGCATGCTTCACCTTTTTATAAACTAAACACTAACCTAAATGAGAAATATGTTTCCACAGCATTTACTTTTCTTCTTCTTTTCTATTAGTATGTGTTAAGGGGGCTACAACTATTTGATATGCTAAACAGATCATTTTATTTCTCCTTGAAGATATGTAAGGTTCCCTTCTAATCTGAAATTTTCAACCTATTAGAGTGTATAATTTTCAACCTATTAGATTGTATCACATGTTCATGACAGTAAGTCTTTATTAATGAATTTATTGTGGACTTCAGTGAGCATTTTTTTAGAAAACGAGGGAATATTTATTTGTATATATCATTTTATTAGAAATATTTTACTTTTAAATGCATGTATTGTTTTTTGTTTGTGAAATAAGCTAAACTCTCTTAATAGAAGTATAATGGTAATCATTTATTTTTTTCTGAATAGAGTTTATATTTTTATTTTGAACTATGAAGAGATCCACCCAAAATGATTTGTTCTAGTTCTCCATTCCATTAGATGGAAGACAATGGGATACGTAGAGTAGTTGTAAAAGGTTTGTAGGCAATAAACCTAAAACATTAGTGTTCCACCTAATTTTCTTAGATTAGTACCAGGAGCACCTAGGTCAGAATAAATCTGTTTGAGCTGTGTATCAACATGCATTTTGTGGCATGATAGCCTTTGTTCCCCACCCAGTACCCCACATTTTGCACAGTAGATTTTAAAATTTACTTGTTTGAAATATATTACATAACATTTTAACATGTCTTCTAGAACATCCTCTCAGTACTTTTATGCTTAGCTCCAAGTATCATAAGATCAAGGTTGAAATATTGCTGCATTAGGAAAACATCAAGTGTATCAAACAACATGAACAACTATTCCAGAACAAATCCAAGGGGCAGGGAGTAAATATGGGAACAAAGCCATTATAGGTTTGCTTGAAATTTTTGGTATAGGTTTTAGGTAGTTGGACCTTGAGCTTTCATAGTTAAAAAGAAAATAAAACTTAATATTTATTCAAGACAATGTGAATACTGGTTCAGGTTTTTGTTATTGTTCTTCTTCTAATTTTTGACACCAAATATGTGGTGTCTTTTCCAACACCAGTTTTCCAGCTTTCTGACATGAACAATTTGATCCTATTTTGACACTACTCTAATTAGTACCAGACCCCACACATCTAAGGACTCAGTCCCACAAGAGTGACCTCATTTCCCTTTGCCAGTAACAGGTATGAAATTCCCAGGTTACTGGCACTTACATCTGACTTACTGCAAACTTACAGGTTCTCACAATACCCCATTCAGTTTTGCTAATTTGCTAGAATGACTCACAGAACTGGGGAAAATGCTATACTTACTATTTCAGTTTATTATAAAGGGTAAAAGGAATAGCCAGGTGAATAGTACAGAAGCAAGATCTAGAAGAGTCCTGAGCTCAAAAAGCCTCTTCCCTGTGGAGTTGGAATGGTCTACCCTCCTGGCATTAAATGTGTTCACCAGCTTGGAAGCTCTTAGGTCCCTGCTGTTTGGGGGTTTTAATGAGCTTCCATTAAATGGGCATGATCTATGAAGTCACTGGCCTTTGGTGATTGAACTCAATCTCCAGACATCTGCCCCTGATGGAGATCAGGAGGTACAGCAGTAAGTTCCAACCCTCTAATCACAGGGTTGGTTCCTCTGGCAGTCAAATCTCCATCTTGAAGCTAATTAGGGGCCCAACAAGAGTCATCTCATTTGCATAAAATCAGGTATAGTTGGAAGAGACTGTTAAGAGTAACAAATGTCCCTTGCCTCTATCATTAAGAATATCCACAGAATATTCTTAAATATTCACAGAATATTTAAGAGATCTGTGCCTAGAGTTGGGGTCCAGGACTAAATGTAGGTCCAATTACACCACAACTGGAGTTTCTACAGATGATGGAAATAATGATTCTGTCGCTATGACAAGGAAGATTTTTATCTTTCGTGCTCTCCATTCCTGAGTCTCTTCCCTAGCTATATATATCATGACAGTTGTATATTGCTGCCTACCTTCTTACCCTAAAATTTAGTACTTTAAAACAATGTATATTAATTATCTCACAGTTTCTGAGGGACTATAATTCAAGCACAGAACGGCTAGATGTCTTTGGCTCACTGTGAAGTTGCAGTGAAGTAGTCAGCAAGACTGTGTCTTACAGAATATTCTACAAGGCTGGGGCATCCTCGACCAAATTCGCATGTGTGGTTGTTGGCTGGTGTCATTCTATAGTGTGGGCCTCTCTAAAGGGCTGCTCACAATAAGGTAGCTTCCTTCCCCAAAGCAAGAGATCCAAGTGAGAAAAAACAAGAGAGGTTCCCCAAGTGGAAGCCACCTCTGTCTTTTTACAGCTTATACTATCCCATCACTTCTTCATGTTCATAGCTGTGAGTCAGTAAATCTGGTCATACTCAAGGGGAGGGAATTACACAAGGGCAGATACACAGGAGTAGGATCAATGAAGCCCATCTTAGAGGACACCTACCACATCCACCGAATCACAACAGGTCTTAATTTGGTAAGTGATTAAAAAAAAAAAACATTGGAAAAGAGATGAGGGAAAATAAAAGGTGAAACAATTGATCTAATTTTCCAGAATATTTCTCAAAGAGTTTTCATTAGATTAAAACCAGTTCTGATTAATTTTATAGACAGTAACTTTATCTCAGCAAAACTGTGGTATACTTTCAAGGATACCAAAGGGAGGAAATGAATTTAGCTTTATTTACTGTCAAATTAACAATGATCTTGTATGCCCATCTTTTCAAAGGGAGAACCAGGTTTCATTGGTCCTCAGGGGGAACCAGGCTTACCAGTATTACCAGGAACAAAAGTAAGTGGAGTCTTTTCTTCTGCTGCTTTTTTTTTAAATTTTTGTCATACTTGTTGAAAGAGGTGACCAGATATTTCTGTCTTAAGAAATAAAGCAGTCTAATGTGCCATTAATGGCACTTCTAGAGAGATCACCATTACTAAATAGAGCAAAGGAAAGTTAATTCTAGAAACCCTTAAGCAAGACAACAGACTTGTGGAATGTATTGTTAACTTGTCCTCCAGATCCCTCCTAAATTGTTATGATGCTATTAACCTTCTGGCCTTATGGAACAGTAGAGGAACTGTGAAGAGGAGGGAGATAACTCATTAACTCCTGCTGCTTATCACCCACTTTAGGATACACTTGTAAATCAAACATTATTACTATTACCATCACTCCCTAGATTTCAGAGGCAAGTACAGATGTCATATAGATTTCTAAGTGCTTTTTTCCCAAAAGGCTCCACCCTGAATGATAACTGCAGAAATATTCTGTAATGAAAACCATCTCATGCTCCTTGACATGGCATCCATAGACAGGACTCTAAAAATCAAAAGGTTTATATGGTGCTGCAGAGACAATCAGACCCAGGATTCTCTTTATCTACCCAGTAAGACATGAAAAAAAGTTCAGCTCTGATGATAGAACTGGACTCATGACAGACCCATGAATCAAAAGGGAGGTGGGAAATGACATCAAACTACATTCTTTTATTTTTATACCACTTTTATATAGTCTTTGCCTCAATGCATATTGTGTTCCCCAGAAGTAAGCCAGGGATGATTTCCAAGAGTTAAAGAAATATGTTCATGGTCTGTTCTGACAGGACTAGTCCTCATTTCCGCTGGTCAAGTAAAAATAACTCTAATCCTCATACATGGAAACTATATGTGGCCAAAGGGGGTCTGAAACTCAGTGGAATTATGCAAAATTGTTATTTTCTTAAGAAATTTTTTTGCCACATAATGAGCTGTAAGGCTTATTAGTGAAGTATGAGGAATGCCTGTTTTAGCCTGAACAGATTCACACAAGAAAAGCCTTTCTGAAGAAAAAGAGAGAAAGCAAGAGAATAATAAGCATTCCCTTTTGATCTAAGAACTGCTGTGTGTTAGGGGAGGAAAGGAAGCAGCCTTGAAGATGAGCAGGACACACACAGAGGAGGGCTGGTCACTGTAGGAGAAAACCAGAATGGACTGCATCTGTAAGTGCTGGTGCACTTTGTTTATATACATGAGAAAATTAAAGAAACCCAGGCAGTAGAGAGTGGAGTCGATCTCTAAGTATCTCTTCTTTACTTAACTGATCATAAATTACTCTACAGTTTCAAATTTAAAAAAAAAAGATCCAGACATGAAGAACCTAGCATGATTCTATAGACCATATACTTCATGACAGATACTACTCTGAACCCCAAGTAAAAGAATGTGCTGTCCTTGTTTGGGTTCACAAGCAGAGCTGTGGATAGGAAATTTCTTTCATTAGAAATATTTTGAAGTTAATTGACAACTGAAATGCCTGTCTTGAGCTCAATATCAAGGGTAAGAGTCATGATTATGTTAAAATCTCAATCCAACAGTACTCTTTTCTACTCTTACAGCCAGTCTGGATTCAGACTTAAAAAATAAAATAAGATCGCATTTTTTACTCCAAACACCAGCAAAGAGAAATCATAGTGACTATTTTAGAATACTCTGAGTAAGATCGTGTATTTATTAAGTCAGTGAAGTTTTTCCAGAATTTTTTGTTTGTTTGTTTTTTTGGTATTGAGAAAGAGGAGTCAATGCAACAAAAACATACTCTCCCCTTCTAAAGCTTGCATCCACTGTGGGTGAGGAAGGGGGCAGAAGTAGAAAAAGAAATAAACAAACAAATAGTATTTCAGGCAATGATGGGAAACTAGTTAGGGGCATTGTGATTTAAAAAAGAAAAAAAAGAAAAAAAAAGTGATTCCATGTAAAGATATGTAGGCTTCACTACCATAGGAAACTGCAAATGCATTGATTTTTTTTAGGTTTTTATTTTTCCCTAAGATAATCTTATAGTTAATTTTTAAAAGAGTTATTCTGTAATTTTTAAAGTAAAATATTGAGAAATATCAAATACTGCCATTTAAAAAAATAAAAATTCCATATGCTAAGAGAAGTCCTTCAGTCTCACTCTATTACAGAGGGATCAAAAAGAGAAAAACAGAAGGAAGTCCCTTGGCTTCTGGACCATCTTTGGTATCTTCTGTGTCCAGGCAAGCCCCTGTGGCCTTTTTCTCAGCCTCCCATCTTCACACCCTCCTCTGTTGCTGCTCAGACACCTACTGAGTCTTGCATTCCTGCCTCACATCACCTGCAAAACCACAAAGGCTTCCCAAAGTGGGCATGATGCAGAAAAGGATTTCTGAATTTGAAGCCCTGTCAATCCTTCTTTCTTATCCTTTCCAAAATGAATCAGTTTCTTCAGTGAGGAAGGCAACTCTTCCATAACACACCATCCACTCTCTGATTTCCAAGTCTGATTATTGAAATTCTACCCATCTTGTAGGAAACAAAACAGTCTCTAGCAAACATAAAATGGCACCATCTTTGGCAAGACTTAAAAACATTCATATTTTTAACCCAGGATTTCCCCAACTAGTAATTTATCTTATGAAAATGATTAGAGAATATATAAAAATTGGTATACAATTATGCAAAAATTGAAGATTGAGCGTAATCAGTTTTAAATTTCAGCTCTTCTTCTTTAACAGCTTTATTACTTTGGGCAACAGCTCTCATTTTTTGTTTCTTTGTCTGTTGAATGTGAATATCTGTCTTGTTTGTCTTGAGAATTAAACAGGTTAATGCATGTAAAGTATTTTGTGCAGTTCCTGCCCTCATCAGTGGTTATAGAGTAAGCCCTATTGACCTTTTAGGATGTGATTTGAGTCTTACCTCCAGAGAGCCAGTCAACTAAGGTTCAGTGATGTTTCCTCTTCTGTCACATAGAGCCTTGTATTACTCCTTAATTATTAATGGGTTTGTTCTTGTGGATCTTGTCTAATTAGGTCACTGTCTCCTAGAGGACAATAAGCATCTTTAGACTTCACAGAGCTACTAATATTTGAAAAAGCTAAAATTCTTCTGTCTTACACCATTCTGAAATTTTGAGATCATGGTAACTGAGGCCTGAAGAATTTAACAACCTTGTCCCAGAACACCAAGTTGGCAAATGACAGAGAATTAAAATCTTGCATGTTACAAAGCCTGAGAAATAACCACTATGTCATGCTTCTTGACAATAATACTTAAAAAGTGACTGCAGAATGAGAATTAATGTCAATTCCTGTCTTGAGATAGATGATAGCTTTTATCAATTCCCTTTAAAGGGCTTTCTATTTAACAACATAGACATCTGACAGGCATTTGCCTAGCCATTTGATTATGTAATGGAAATGCTGCATAATTGTATGTTAGTTTGGAGTTCTCCCGAGAGACAGAACCAAGATAGATGGAGGGATAGGAATTTATTAGGGGAATGGACTACTGTAATAAGGAGGCTAAGAAGTCCCACAATAGGCCATCAGCAGGCAGGAGGGAGTCCAGAAAGGCCAATTCTTGTGACCCAGTCCAAGTCCAAGTGCTTTAGAACCAGGGCAGCTGACTGTTTGATTCTTTAAGGCTCCAGGCCTGAGAACACAGAGAATACTGGTACATACCCTGGAGTCTGAAGGCTGAACTCTGGAGTTCTGATGTCCAAGGGCAAGAAAAGAAGGGTGTCCTTGGTCTAGGAGGGGTAGCGGGAGATTTTGCCTTTTTGTTTTGCCTAGCCCCCAGCCAAGTTGATGATGGCCATCCACATGGAAGGTAGATCTTTCCCCCTCTGTCCACTGACTTATATGCCAATCTCCTCTGGAAACCTTCTCAGACTCACCCAGAAATAATGCTTTACCAGATCTCTAGGTATTCCTTAATCCAGACACTTAAATTAACCAGCACGATTGTTTTTTATTATTAAATGAGATAATTCAGTTAGGAGATGAGAACAGTGCTGAGTACATAGTTAAGTAAATGGTGACTCTCTGCTCATTTTTATTTTATTCAATTTATTTAGTATCCACACTGACCCATCTGGGCGTGTCATTTACCTGTCTTCTAATTTGTTACAGGGTGAACGTGGGGAGGCAGGGCCTCCTGGAAGAGGTGAGCGAGGGGATCCTGGAGCCCCTGGACCAAAGGTCAGTTATGCTTACATTGAAAGAGAATACTCTTTGATTTAGGAATGCCTGCCACTTGCCTGTAGAACATTTTGTAGAAAATTCCTCAACAGGTATTAAAACAGCTAAAATTAGAAATAACTTATTGAAATGTATACTGATTGCTTGTTTTCAAAAGGGATTTTATAATTCAACTTTCCCTGTTTACTCTGTTCAGTTCAGTGAACAAATTTAATGATACATTCAAGTGTAAAGGGAGAATACTGTCATATTAACCTGTTATCCCTTGATGTGTATTAAAACCTACTGAGAAAAATCTCTGTTGGTAAGTGCTGTGTTCATTTCCATGGTAACTTGATGGAGTGTAAAACCTTGAAAATATTAGAGCTAAGGATTTGTTTACCTGTTCAATCTTGATTCATCTAAACTTCCTGCAAACTAATGTGGCCACACTTTATTTTAATAACCTATCTGAGAGCTATGGGAAACGATTTACTCTCTGATGAAAAGGAAATTTATGCAAACGAGCATTGTTGAGACTAATGAGAATTACTTACAGTACTCTTCCCATCCACTGATGGGGGAGGGCTGTTTTCAGAGTAATAATGGAATGAAGGCTGATGGAAAAACCAGGGAGCGAACTAATGATACGGTGATAATATGTGTGCTTAGTATTGTATTCACCAGCCATATACATATTGAAGCTGTTAAAATAAAGTGTTTCCCTGTTTCCTCGTTATTCTGAGTCACTGCTAATTTCCTTTTCCTGTTCTTATCTCCTCTGTCATTTTCTCTTTTCATCTTCATCTTTTCCTGTCATAGGGGAAACAAGGTGAATCAGGAACTAGAGGCCCAAAGGGGTCCAAGGTCAGTAACTGGGTAACATTTTAATGTAACTTGAGGCCTCATGATCTGTCCTTTTTGCCTTTTCCATGGAGAATCATGTTTTAGATTAAAATATTTCACACACAGAGATTGCAATAATTTTGTCCCTATGATAATATCAAAAAATTATTTTATCTTTTTGTTTTTGTATGTTCTTGTGCTGTAGGTCTTTCTTTGATAAGTTATATTTTCTTTTATTTTTAGCACTTCTTTGGGGGGAAAAGTACTTAATCATATAATCTTACTTTTCACTTCCTGCCTATATTTATGATAAATATTCAAGTTATAATTTGCCTTTAAATAAGGTGACTTCCTTCATTGCATTAAAATTTGCCCACCAATTAAATTGCTTTTCTTTGTCATGTTCATTATCTTGTCTGCAAGAACATATGTGCTGTTGGCAGAGTCATTAACAGTTAATTAAAGTACCACTGGCTGATAACATGGAAAAATGGGTACAAAATGAAGAAAGCAGAGATTAAAGATTATTAATTCTCCATTCACACAAATTACATTATTATGAATGATGTTATTAGCATTATGTGGATGGGTAAATTTATAATCCTTTTCCTTTCTTACCTTTCTTACCCATTTCATAGAGATAGGTAGAAAGACAAAAATGTTTTGAATTCCATGTAGGAAAAGGTCTCTAAATTTAAGCTGTTTTCAAGAACCTTCAAATCCATACAGTTTGAAATGTTTTTTCCAAAGTTACAGTTTGGACTAATTTTGAGGGCTTAGACTATTCATAGTGTCTTCCCAAGTGGAGTTCTGACATCATAAATAAAATTTCAGAGATTTTTATATTGGATTGAAGGGGGACGGGGAGAAAGCACTGCCCTGCCCCTGACCTTCATCCCTGCCAACCTGTTCCCACTGGCTTCTGTCCACTTCAGCACCAAGGGTTAAAATGCCTATACCTACAGATGAACTTTGCCTTAGATCTCCACCATCAAAAGGAGGTGTAGTCTGTGACCCTACCTTGATAATTCTCCCTATAATGAGCTCTCTGTTCCTCTCTGTCACAATTATCTATATGTTTCTTCTCTGAAAACAGGCAACATAACTGTTTGACTTTTTTCCCCTTTGCCCCAAATCCCTCTAACTAAAAAGAATATAACTCAGTTAGTATGACTTTGGGTGCTTTAGAAACCACTTGCTTTGTTTATGTAGATTCCATCTGGCAGAGTTACTATATAAACTATACTACTGTTCCAAGACAATAATTATCTGAAAGGGAAGTTGTGATTACCTGTAAGGTGCATGTTTTTATTTTTAAAATATTTTAAATTGTAGATGCACACAATATCTTTATTTATTTATTTTTATGTGGTGCTGAAGATTAGTTTGCCACTGAGCTACAACCCCAGCCCTGCAAGGTGCATCTTAAAAAAAAAAAGCATTTGCACTGGTGCATTGGTGGTGATTATTATTGTTTTCCACATCAGAAGTTTATATTTAAAGGGATGCACTATGGTATAAATACATCCTTAGACTTGAGAAATTTCTAACCATTGGTCCTACTACTAATTAACTTTTTTCTTTTTTAATTGGGAAGGGGTGACCGTGGTGACAAAGGAGACTCTGGAGCTCTGGGACCAAGGGTAAGTGAACCCTCTCATATCAACTTTTTTGTCCCCTACAAACTCAGACTTGATGTAGTATGTGTGTATGTGACCTTATGAGTGCCATCTGGACTAATAATGCCCAATAATAGCATTGGAGAAGGGCCACTCTAAATATTCCTGCTGCCTTCCATGCCCCCTTCTCTTTATTTTTGACTTTTGTTTCCAGGAGCAATGAGTGTGGACATTCTAGCACAAGCAGTGAGTGTGGGCATTCTAGCATGTTGCAATAAGCTTTATTGAGAAGGTGGAAAACACTTTCCCTCTGCCAAAGGAGTAATAGCAAGCCCACAGCTATACAGCTAATAGAATTTCCCATGTTTCAATTAACCTGATCATAAAGAGAGCAATAGCCCATTTGTTTAGAGTATTTTTTAAAACAGGCAGGGAATTAGGACATGACTAATGGAAATTATGTAGCAGATATAATGAGTCAAGTAGAAATCTCTTTTTGTTCCTTATTTGGCTTCGTTTTCATGGGATTCTATTCCCACTAGGAAAGCCAAGCATTTCCTATAGAACATTATTCTATCTTCTTAAGAAATGAGAAGGTATAATCTATCAGGTATAGATGAGTGGAAAGCAGATAGGAGTTTTTAAAATAAATGTGAATAAAGCTAATAAAATTTTGTAAATCACATCAGATTAGCCTGTATTTTATAATGTTCAGAAGATGATTTCAGAGTTTAAATCATAGGTCTTTCAAAAATCTTTTACCTACCACAGACAAGAAGTTAGAAGTGGTTTGCACTTGGGTCCTGGCAAGGAAGCAATGGTCAGAGAGAGTCACAAGATATTGCTTCTGTGTTTTTTTTTAATATTTATTTTTTAGTTTTAGTTGGATGAAATACCTTTATTTTATTTATATTTATGTGGTGCTGAGGATCGAACCCAGGCCCTTATATGTGCTAGGCAAGCATTCTACCACTGAGCCACAACCCCAGCCTTGCTTCTGCGTTTTCTATACTCCTGTACACCAGCCTAACTCCCATGGTGTTTCCTCAATTCATTTTTGTTATAGGGTCCACCTGGGCAAAAAGGAGATCAAGGAGCCACTGAAATCATAGACTACAATGGCAACCTCCATGAAGCCTTACAGGCAAGTGACTGCTCCCTGCCCTGAGACACAAGGAGAACAATGATGGATGCCATATAGCATACACCAGCATGAGCTCCCATACCCCTTTAATCTCAGAGCACTCCATTCCTTTAAGAACACCTGCTCCCTGTCATCTTGAGCCCATTTCTGTATCTGGCCTCAGTAATCTTCACTTCATAGGAATTTGAAATCTCTCTTTCTCTTTTTTTTTTCCTTCTACCTTCAGACATTTCTAAGCCTTATCAAGTATAAAATTTGTGTTAATTTGGTTGACTTTTACTTCTTTGCTTAAAGAGGGCGCTCTGTGGCTCTTATTTACTAAATGCATGACCTAGAACAAGTTATTTCATTTCCCTGTGCCTTGGTTTTCCCATCTATAAAATGAGCTGATATCTGCTTCATAGAGTTCCTGAACAGAGCAAATGACCTACATAGCCTATGCTTAAAACAGTGCTTAGCACCGCATAACCCCCCTGTAAGTATTTCTTACAACTGCTACTATTCAATTCTTTTCCTTCCATTAAGTCAAAAATAAACTAGATGGCTCCACCACCTTTGCTTCTTACTCCTCCTCTTCAGATTTAGACTCCTGCACTTGAGTCCGTCATTCTGTTGCAACTTCTCTTACAAAGATCAATGGTGACCTCTAGATAAAGCCCATCATATTTGTCATTCTTGACTTTTCTGTGACATTTGTACCAAACCACCTTCCTTTTAAAATTCTTTTTCTTCAGACTCTACTTCCATTTTCCTTCATGGTGCTGTTCTGTGTTGGTGTGTCCAATTTCTCTGTCCACACCCCAGTTTTTGATATTCTGAAGTATCTGATATTTTATTAATGACTCCCTCTGTGTTCCTCACATCAGGATTCCAATTCTGTCATTTTGGGATCTGATCTTGGTGTACTTGTAAGACCAGTTCCCTATAGGTGCACCATTGCCCATCGATTTCCACCAATGCCCATGATTGTGCTGGTTACTCTGCCCACCTACCAAATGATCCCCTTTCTTGACTAACCAGTTTCTGTTAATGACACCATGAGTCTTTGTATTTCTTGGAGTAGAAGCTTTAGAGCCATTTTTACACTAGTCTTAGTCCTTCATCCATTCTGTTTTCCATCTTCTCCATTCCCAAGGAGGTCCACATCCTGTTTACTGCATACCTAACACCATAACAAACCCTTGACCAATACATCTTCCTGCTAGTGCCTCCTTGCCCTTCTAATCCAAACTATTTCCCTCTATATGTAATCTGATTTTTTTCTTTTGTGGCTTTTAAAATTCTCTCCTTATTCTGTATGCTAGACATTTTCATTATAATGTGCCTTGGTGTGGATCTGTTGTGATTTTGTACATCTGGTGTCCTGTAAGTCTCTTATACTATTTGGTTTTCCAATTCATTCTTCGTGTTTGGAAAATTTTCTGCTATTATTTCATTGAATAGATTGTTCATCCCTTTGGTTTGGAACTCTATGCCTTTATCACAATAACTCTTAAATTTGGTCTTTTTATGTTATCCCATATTTCTTGAATGTTCTGCTCATGGCTTATTACCATCTTCACTGTGTGATATACATTCTTTTTGAGATTATATATTTTGTCTTCATTGTCTGAGGTCCTGTCTTCCAAGTGGACTAATCTGTTGGTCATGTTTTCTATTGAGGTTTAGTGGTTAAATGAGTATGTGTACTTTTTATGTACAAGTTCCTTTTTTAGTTTGAAAGACAAACTAATTTTAAATATTTTTCTATTTTATACCTCTTTAAATCATTTTTTCAGCCTCACTAATGTGATCTAACTTTGGTAGATTTACACTTCTACGTGTCCTTTTTTACTACTACTATTTTTAACCAGTAAAGTATTTATTATTAATGTGTACAAAATCTGTCTTCAGCTCAGCCATTTTTTTTCTAGTTACCTCCTCTCCTCCCTTATTTCCCCCCCCTCCCTCCCTCCCTCCCTTTCCCTCCCTCCTCCCTCTCTCTCTCTCTCTCTCTCTCTCTCTCTCTCTCTCTCTCTCTCTCTCTCCTCCTAAATGCAAAGAGAAGCATGTTTCTTGGCTGGAGAAACCTTGCTCAGACAGTGTATTCAGGCCACAATGTGACTGGTTTTCTCCAATATAAGTGGCTTACACATAAGAAGTGGCCTCAGTGTTATGGCTAAATTTTAGAACCAGTGGCCTCAGTGTTATGGTTAAGTTTTAGAACCAGAATTGTTCCCTTTTCCTCTTAAGCCAATAACTGCTTATGGATAGAAAGAGAATACACAAATTTCTAGTGTACCTACTATGTTTTCAAAATCTTAACTTATATATTAAAATATAGGGACACTTTTAAAACTTAATTTATCAGCAATGCTGTACATTTCTCTTAAACTAATTCCAAGGACAAGATAATTCCTACCTCCACCTATAAGACGTATCTGCCCTCATTGAGTGTGGTGGTGCACTCCTGTAATCCCAGTGGCTCGAGAGGCTGAGGCAGAAAGATTGTGATTTCAAAGCCAACCTCAGCAAAAGTGAAGTGCTAAGCAACTCAGTGAGACCCTGACTCTAAATAAAATACAATATATGGCTGGGGATGTGGCTCAGTGGTTGAGTGCCCCTGAGTTCAATTCCCAGTACCCACCAAACCAAAAGGTATCTGCTCTCTTATTTTTCAACAAAATGTCCCAATGTAATTGATCATTTTCCACAATATTGTGGAAGAATTTTTAAAGCATTCTTTGCAAGAACAGGGTCTGGCTTTTAGCTACTCTTAGCCTAAAGTGGAAATATTTGTTTCAGTCTTCCCTCTACTACTAATGAGCAGGGTCATTTGGGGGAAATCATTGTATCTGTGCTTCATTGATCTTATCTGAAAAATGAGGATATCTTTGGAATAGATACTTTGCTAGGAGTCCATGAAATATAATATTATCTCAGGTTGTTTTTAGAAGCTCCTGAACACTTTATTGATGTACCTAAAATCACTGTCCTTTTTTAAAAATCTGATACCTGCTCTTTATTCTTTTTTGTGCTATTTTTTTTTAAAATTTTCATAAACAGTGCACTCCAGAGAAATGCAGGCTGAAACTGGACAATGTCTTCTGTTTCCCTTTGTCATGGATGTGAATATAAACTTCAGATTATTTTTTTTAATTTTTTGGTCTTTTTAGTTATACATGACAGTAGAATGTATTTTGATGTACTATACAAGCATGGAGTATAACTTCCAATTCTTGTGGTTGTACATGATATGGAATTATACTAGTCGTGTATTCTCATATGAACATAGGAAAGTTATGTTGGATTCATTCTACTGTCTTTCCTATTCCCAATTCCCCCTATTCCCTTCATTCTGCTTTGTCTAATCCAGTGAACTTCCATTCTTCCCTGCCCTGCTCCTAACATGAATTAGCATCCTTATACCAGAGAGAACAATTAGCCTTTGCTTTTGGGGGGATTGGCTTATTTCACTTAGCATGATAGTCTCCAGTTCCATTCATTTAACTGCAAATGCCATGATTTCATTCTTCTTTATGGCTAAATATTATTTCATTGTGTATATATAGTACATTTTCTTTATCCATTCATCTGTTGAAGGGCACCTAGGTTGGTTCCATAGCTTAGCTATTGTGAATTGAGCTGCTATAAACATTGATGTGGCTGTGTCACTTTAGTATGCTGATTTTAAATCCTTTGTATATAAACCAAGGAATGGGATAACTGGGTCAAATAGTGATTTCATTCCAAGTTTTCTGAGGAATCTTCATACTGCTTTTCAGAGTGGTTGCACCAATTTGTAGTCCCACCAGAAATGTATGAGTGTGCTTTTTTACTCACATCCTCACCAACACTTATGGTTACATGTATTCTTGATAACTGCCATTCTAACTGGAGTGAGATGAACTCTCAGTGCAGTTTTAATTTACATTTCTCTAACTGCTAGAGGTGTTGAACATTTTCCATATATTTGTTGGCCAATAGTATTTCTTCTTCTGTGAAGTGCCTATGCAGTGCCCTTGCCCATTTATTGATTGGGTTGTCTGTGGGGTTTTTGTTGCTGTTGTTGTTGTTGTTGCAAGTTTTTTGAGTTCTTTATATATCCTGGAGATTAATGCTCTATCTGAGGCATGTGGCAAAGATTTTCTCTGATTCTACAGGCTCTCTCTTCATGTTCTTGATTGTTTCCTTTGCTGTGGAGAAGATTTTCAGTTTGATTTTATCCCATTTATTGATTCTTGATTTTACTTCTTGCAGTTTAGGAGTCTTGTTGAGGAATTGGTTCCTACGCTGACTAATGGAGTTTGGGGCCTACTTTCTCTTCTAGTAGGCGCAGACACCTGCTTTTTGATATAAAAGGTTATGTGCTCTGTTTCTTTTTCTTAGCTCAAGTTCAGTGTGACTATAAGCATATGAATTCAATATTATCATGCTGAAGTTCAAACCTTAAGATTTATTATCCTTATGAGGTTGTTAGGGCAACCATGTGTTATGCTTGTAAATAGAATATAATTATTTTTTTTCACTTCAAAACTATTTATTGGTTTTCCAAACATAGTACTCTGGTGGATTAAGAGCCCCTAATAAAATCAATTCACTTAGACAGCTATTGGATTTAGAAGAGTTGGTAGACATTTATTCTTCTGATTTTTCTAACTAGTAATGGATGTTTATAGTTTTATAGATATAATTATTGCCTTCTACAAAATGTTTGCCAAAAATCTCTAGGATAATTAGATAAAGAGGACTATATTACAGTTATAATAATATCATGTGAGGAAATATAAAATTTTATATTGCTTCTATTGAAAAATATTCTATAAAATATCAGAATATGAAAAATTATCAAAAATAGTATAAACTTCTGTGGGTCCAGAACCCAATTTAAGAGAGATAACATTACCCAATATAGTTGAAACCCTATACATACAGTATGCTTGAGATATTTGGTGTTCTGGATTTGATGTTTATAATTCTCATGTTTATAATTCTCATTTATAGTCAAATGAAAAGCTTTCAACCCCTATAACAAAGTACTTCTGTATCATTTTAACTGGAACTGAAATTGTGGAGTGAAATAAAAACCTGAGAGATTTCATTATTTTTTCTTTTGACACAAGACAAAATCAAAAAGAGCCTATTTCTATTTTATTTTCCCCTTCTCTGCCCAGGACTACTCCAAATTTCTTTTTAGGGTGTTTTACTCTGTCCCTCTTCCTAGTACTGAACCTGTTCAGTACAGTTATTATTTTGTGCATTACTCTCTCATACCCTGTTAGAAAGACTATTAAATTGCATTGGTCTATGAAAAGAAAATTGTTATTTATATATAAACATTGATCTAAGTTCTTTATTTTTATTTAAGGTAGTTGAATTTTCACCATTTGCAATAAAACCTGTTTCCTGATTCAGGTTTTAACAAATTCTCATCACCTTCTAAAATAACCTTGTTCTTTAGTGTAAATCATGAGATATTTTAAGTTAGCATCATTATCATTATGAGAAATGAAAAAAATAGGGAGTTCATGGAAGCGTCTCAGGAAATAAGCCACAATGCAGCCTGCTAGGCTTCCCCCATCTGCAGTTGCTCTAAGCCTCGCCTCCCTTGTTCTTCATGTGTCTCTGAAGAAAGTCATATCTTTCTCCACCACTGCCACAAATTCTGTTTTTTTTTTTTGTTTTTTGTTTTTGGGGTTTTTTACATTATTACTGGAGTTTGAGAGAGACCCCTGCTAGGTTTATGTAGCTTTAACTTAGAGGATTCAGATATAAGACATCCAAAGCAAGCAACCATCTTTATGACTTTTCTGTGGGTGTACATGCTGGTACTTCCAAAAGGTGATCAATGTAAGGTGCTTGTGAAGTTAGCTGAGTTTGCTGTGGTGTGTTCTTCTAAAGCTGGATGGAACCTTGGGCAGTTTTTAGGTCTTACAAGGAAATCATGTACATCCCATCTGTTAGTTCAATTACCATTAATAATGTCCTTTGTTACTTGTTCATTGTAAAACATGTTGTTATCCTTAATTTTTTTTAAAATGGACATATTAGCCTTGTGTTTATTTAGATTGAAAAGTGAATTCATACATGGCCCCATGTTGGAAAATCTGAGTTCACATTATAAACGTGCTTCCCTTTGTAAGTTTTTGGGACTCTGCTTTCCAGTTAAAAATATTGGAAGGCAATGATAAAGAAATTATTTCTGTTCTGTAATTTTCTAATAGCCTTGTTTAAATGACTCATCTTTATAGCTGCAGCCGGACTGCAGCACTATACAAGTGAAGAAGCTTTCTATAAATGTAAATCCAATTCTTGTTCTAGGTAAATCCCTTAAGTATAAAGTATGTTGGCTGGATACTGTGGCACATGCCTGAAATTCCAGAAACTTCAGACGATTGAGGCAGGAGGATCACAAGTTCTAGATCATCCTCAACAACTTAGTGAGACCCTAAGCAATATAGTGAGATGCTGTCTCAAAAAAATTAAAGGGGCTAACGATGAGCTCTTTGGTAGATAAAGCGCCTGTGGTTTTAATCCCCAGTACCAAAGGAGAAAAAAAAAGGAAAGAAAGAAAGTATGTGTTACCTTACATTACACAGGTATGCTGTTATTAAATTATGGACCCTTATTTATAAGGATATATATATACCCTACAGAAGACTGTCATATGACCGTCTTCAGAAGCTATTGAATGGCTTCACCTTGCTCGATCTCCTCCAAAATCTTTACTTTTTTTTAATCAGTTTGTGTCCATTTTGTCTGTTGTCTTAGAATTGCTTAGTGTTTTTTTCCTACTGGTTTCTCTGAAGTTTTAATAACCATGATTACTTTTATCCTAGAATAAAAATTTTAACCAGGTGTACACATGTATAAACATTGTTTTCTAAGGAATGATAGTACCATGTCATGAAAGACTTAAGTGATTGAAGTAAGATGTTACTTTTTAATTTTTTTTACAACAACAATAAAAACAACAACAGCTTGAGTCAGAGATTGGAACAGAGTAATGGAAAACAAAGAGATGGTGTTAATCTGATATCCACAAGTTTACATGTAATCAGATAGTTTCTCTATGACCAATGCCCTTAATGGAAAATGTTCTCCCCTCTCTGGTTTCATTAAAGTGGCTAATAGACCCTGCTGAACTTTTAGTACAAGATGTAAACTAGAAAATAGTTATACAAGAACATGATTCATAGATTAGGAATCATGTTTTTTGTTAAGGTGCTCTAGCACATTAAGAAATTAGATTAACTCACTATTAATTTCTTTACTTATGGCACATATAACAAAAACGTTAATTCTAGCTCAGCAAATGAGCTACAGACTAAAGGACAAAAGAAATGCAATTGGATATTTCAGTTTTCCTCCTAGAGAGAACACTTTGATCAATAGTAAATTTCTAATTTCACAACTATGCTGACAGGCCTGTAGTATATAGAATTTTGACTCTTTTTTCATTTCTAGAGCTGAAACCCAGGTAGGGCCATGCACATTCTAGGCAAGCTCTTGTACCACTGAGCTATATCCCTGGCCGGTTTTTTAGAGACAGGGTCTTGCTAATTTGCCCAGGTTGGCATCAAACTTGCAATTCTCCTGCTTCATCCTCTCCATTAGCTGGGATTACAGGCATATGCCACCACATCCAGTTACCCATGGATTTTTTAAAAATACAATTATATAGATTTTTTTTTAAAAAATCTTAACAATTATACTCTATTGAAAATAGGATGTGTTCTAAGAATCTTGTCAGTTCCTTATAAGACATTAGATCTGTCAAAACGTTCAAAGTTGATATTTTGTCTTCAGAAATGTATTATTGTACAGGCGCCTTGGCACAGACCTGTAATCCCAGCAGCTCCAGAGGCTGAGACAGGAGAATCTTGAGTTCAAACACAGCCTCAGCAACAGCAAGGTGCTAAGCAACTCAGCGAGACCCTGTCTCTAAATAAAATACAAAAATGGGCTGAGGATGTGGCTCAGTGTTCAAGTGCCTCTGAATTCAATCCTTGGCAAGTCATTCCCCCCGCCAAATAAAATCAGTCCCTATGAAATAAGTAGACTTCATTTCACTAATGGATCATGATATGTAAGTGGGGGAAAATGTGACTAGTGTCAGTGAGTGACTTTTGATATGGAGCACACAGGTAGTTTTTCTTTTAATTTATTTTTTTCTAATTTGTTATATATGATGGCAGAATGCAATTCATTTTATATTACACATATAGAGCACAATTTTTCAAGTCTCTGATTGTACACAAATTATTTTCACACCATTCGTATCTTCACAAATGAACTTAGGGTAATGATGTCTAACTCATTCCAGAGTCTTTCCTACCCCCATACCCACTTCCGTCCTCTTCTTTCCCTTTGCCCTATCTAAAGTTCCTCCATTCCTCCCATGCTCCCCACCCATCACCACTATGAGTCAGTATCCTATACCAAAGAAAATACTTGGCCTTTGGTTTTTAGGGATTGGCTTACTTCACTTAACATTATATTCTCCAACTACATTTATTTGCCATGATTTTATTCCCTTTTATTGCTGAGTCATATTCCATTGTGCATATATACCAAAATTTCCCTACACATTCAACTACTGAAGGTCATCTGGGTTGGCTCCACAATTTAGCTATTGTGAATTGTGCTTAGATAGTTTGAAGAGCTTGCTAAAGCTATGGAATGATGAGGGGATGATGAGGGGATTCCATTAGATTCTTTAATAGATTGATAACATCCCTTTGAAATAATAAAAGTTAAATGGTATAAAGCTATTTACAGTCAGAACACTATATAATACCTACTTATTATATTATCAACTTTATTTGTATTATCTCATTTAATCTTTACAACAGTGTTTTTAGATTGGTCAAATTATACCCCAGTATTATAGTTAAGGGAATTAATGTTCAGTGGGAGGAAATGCTTTTTTTTATTCACCAACATTATAACAATAAATAAAATCTTAATACAGAAAGTTTCACTCCAAAACTAATTTTAAGCTTGCAAAATCCAGTAAGATAATTTATTTCTTTTCTTTGTTCCAACAAAAATATTTCTTCATGACCTTCTCTGTGCCATGCACCATGAACACAAAAGTAACTGACTGCTCTGATAGCATTCATTGTAAAGAGAAGGATAAACAGAAGTCAGGGTTAAAGGGCATTCCAAAACTAACAGAAGAGGCAGAAAAACATAATCAGTTACACATTGACTATGAAAATAAGGTAATTCCTTTCTTCAGAATTTTTATTACAGAAAAAATCTGTAAGTTTATCAATAGAAGAAAAAAATATGCTGGATTTGATGTCTTCCAACTCTACTCTAGGTATCTGCCACAGTTTTCCTACTGTGAAATTTTTGGTTTGGAGTGGTACACTATCATAGGGTCACCTGGTAGGTCTCTGGCCTCATGTACATTCTTTTGAAAGTCAACATTTTAACTCTAGAGTTGCTGTTTGTAGTAAGGAGATTAATAATTGCTCTTGGTTGTAGCCTATATGGAAATCTACACAGTCAGCTGCTGCTGTAGTCATGTCCTGGTTATATGAAAAGGACTCAGGTGATGAAGGGCTGTGATTCATTGCTACTAAACAATTTCAGTAAAGTTCAAGGTCTTTAGGTCTAAGTGTAACTCATAAAACTTACCTCTTACCTGTCAGCTTCTCTGACAATGTAAATAAAAATTTAGAATTACAGCAAATACAGAACTCTGCACAGAATCACCTTATTATAAAAGGCAATTACTTATTATAGTAGGCAACAGAACTCAACCTACAAGATAAAAGCTTACTTTCCTTTTGTAATTTCACACAAATTTTGATAGAAACACCTTTGCAGCAGAATGGTGCCTAACACATTTATTATTATTATTATTATTATTATTATTATTATTATTGTTATATGAATACAATGAATGTAGGTAAAGAAACTAAGAGTAACTGATTCAAGTTAGTGTTATCTGCTAAAATGTTTGATATGATATGAAAGTACTTAGATTTTAAGATAATGTCAAACTAATTATAAAAGCAAAGTTAATATGGGAAGTTACAACTGATTTCAACTATTCTAAATATTCTTCTTGAGTTTTCTTTACAGTCAGTTAAAAGCCATATGGGAAATTATGTCTACTTGATTTCTAGTCCTTTCATAACCTTTGTCTAATTTTGAGCCCAAATTTATATACCATACTTTGCTTTTTGGAAATGTAGTTACTGCTGAAAATTAATTAATTAATCTTTAGAGAACAAAACGTGTCACCATTCAAAAATTTCCAATAAACTCTGAAAAGAATTCCAAAAGAAGGGCCTTGCAACATGACTACAAAGTGTTGGGTGCCTGAGGCAGATTCCCGGAGCCAGCCTATTCCGCCCCCCCCCCATAGGGTTCATATACAACTCAATCAATCCAGCACCACAACTATTATATACAGCTTAACTCAAATCATCATCTCAATGGTTCGCTGGCAGCACCTTTCAACCATTCCCTCTGGCAATATGCCAGGCATCATTCTGACTTTGGCTGTGGCTCTCAATAGGTTCCAAAAAAATTGTGCTGTTTTAAGTCAATACCTTTGTGCTAATTTGTTACATGGGGATTGAAAACTGACAGTTACTGGCATTCTTCTTTAAACGTGGGGAAAATTGAATCCAATGGGGGAATTCCTCTATGTTAAGTCCCCGGCCCGGGAAGATCCCACCTGGATTATCTCTGCCCTCTGGGAGCTTCACTGTGTCTTCTTGCTTCTGCATAGCAGGGAGCTTGTGTTAGTAGCCGCCTGGTTTGCCTAGCCCCCTCCTGCCAGAGATCTTGATAGTTCTGAGCATCTCCCCTGTCCTGAGGTCTGTCCCTGTTCGTTCTATGGGCCACTCTCCTGCTGATGAGACAGCCCAGTTCCTTGTGGGCCCCTGTGGATGCTTCATGAGACAGAACATGTGCTCACATCTTGCTGAGGTCATTCGTTTTCCATTTTCAGCTTCTTCTGTGGTGGCTGAAGGATCATTCCAAGAAGCTCCCTGGTGGCTCTCTGAAAGGACTGAGAAGACCTACAGGCATAACTTGAACCCCTGGTGTTGAGTGCTGGGACCTTTCCATCTTCCTGAGATTGCAGTAAAGGGCTGTACTGCTGCACCCCTTCAGCTCTTTGTGCTAACCTCCAGAGCAGCTATCTCTTATTTTTAGCACCTTTTGCCATCTGTACAGGATGAGGATTTCCCACATTGACAGCTCTTTCCTCAGTTTCTCCCTCTCTCTCCCCACCCTGAAATTTTACTATAAATATAAAGAAGAAAACAGTTTTCACTTCAATACTTTGCTTAGACATCTCCTCAAACCAACTTGTAAACTCACCAATGACAGGTCCTACCTCCTAAAGGACTGCAGGGAACCATTTTCCTAAGCTTCCGGCCACGGTGGAACAAGGGTCTCCCTTCCTGCTGTTCCAATAACATGAGGCTTTCTTTCTTCTGAGCACTCCCTTGCAGTCCTTTTAGGGTCCATAGTTATAGCAGTCTTTAAAGCAATCAAGGCTTTTAAAATTATTATTATTCTCCTCAAAATTCCAGCAGGCTTAGTTTACCAGCAGATTCCAAAACACTTTGCACATACTTGAGGTTTTGTTATGGTAGCATGGCTGGTATCAGAATTTATATCAGTGTTCTGTTGCTTCCATACCTATTATCACAAACTTAGAAACTAAAAAAGGACCCACTCCTTACCTCCCAGTTTCTGTGCACCAGACGTCTAGCAGGACTCAACTGGGTTCCCAGCTCAAGGAGTTACAGCAGGAACAACTGAGGTCCCACTGGCCTGTTTTCCTCAGGAACATCAGGTCCTCTTCTAGGCCCATTCTTGGGACTGGCAGAATACAGTTCCTTGCAGTTGCAGACTAAGGTTCCCGTGTCCTCCTGGGTATTTGGGCAGCAGTCACTCTTGGCTCCTTGCAGCCATTCTCCAATCCCTACTTATGGTCCTCTCCATCTTCAAAGGCCAGCAACAGTGGGGCAAAATACAGTTGAACAAAGATTTTCCCAGACAGTCACCCCCAAGTTGGGTTTAGTTCTATAATCTTGCTTCAACTGGAACTTTATTTCATTTACTTTCGTGTGTGATAAATGAGCTCCTGATATAACCCCCTACCATGAACTTTACCATGATGGTCCCTGCTCCCATCTGAGCATACTTTGATTATGCTATTTCTCTCTACAGGTTCCCGTGTGGCATCCAATGGTAGCACCTTGGTTCTCCTGTACTTCAGAAACTGTGCCAGGTTTCTTTTATGTAACTTGTGTACATATCTAAAAGTCCTGCTTTTTTCTTATCCATTACAAATTACAGACTGAAGTGCTAGGCACTTATGTAATTGGAATTTCTAAATTCTTCCAGAAGCAAATAATGAATGCACATAAAAATAAAAGTAATAAAATATTCTTCATTGATTTCACTTTAAAGTTAGCCCAATTAAATTAACAACAGGGATTATAAAATCAGTTCACTACAAAATATTTCTATCAAATAAGAAATGTATCTTGAGAAGATTTAACTGATGCCAATTATTAATTTACAGTAATTATTAAATTATTTTTGCAAAATGCTCATATGCTTCAACATATTTTTAAAGCACATTAATTAAGCAAAAATAATATCTGCTTTCTTCTTTGAGGGAAGCTCCTTCTACCCATGATTGCAGAAGATTAAAAACTATTTGCTTTTAACCTCCTCAGATTAAAAGAATGTAATCAGAGACAGAATGACAAATTGATTAAAATAAAAAGCTTTTTATAAAACTTGAAAAGTACTATCATCTTGTTATGTATTCATTCATATGAGTAATGTTCCATTTGAGGTCAAACAAAATATTTTCCAGAAGTTATAAATTTCTGTTGAACTACTATATTTCAAGTTTCTCAGCCTTAAGTTCTGTAAAAATCATGTTATATTGAATAAAAATGCAATTTTTAATAAATACAGAATCTAACACTGAAAAAGTTACAGATGGACAAATGTTTTTATCTTGTGGTTTTCCTGTTTATTTATGTTAAACAGTATGTAGAATTAAATCCATAAAAATGGAAGCTGTTTGAATCAGACCATCCTGATTCTAAGGTAACACAGAAGATCAGCTTTCTTTAAAATGGACAGAGAACTGGTATATGTGTGCTTTTGGTTTTTCTCTGGTGAAGAATTAATATGAAATATCAAGTTTTCAAAGGTTTCCATTTGTGGTCTTTAAAAAACATAGCTGTAATTTTGTGAACCTTATGCCAATAGCAGTGGGATTTGCCCCCACCTCTGATGCTGAGCTGTCCTGGTCAACTGCCTTGGCTTTTATAAGATGTGACAGGAAGCTATGTGGGGCAGTTTCAGAATCTACACCTCACCAGCTTTCAGAGCTTTTCACAACCTCCTTCCCCACTGCCCCCAGCTCTTGAGGAACTCTGGACCCCCGAAAAAGAAAAAGAGCCAGTACCGAATTTTAGGGTCTCTCAGCTGCTAAACTACTCATGCAGTGACCTCCCCCCACCCAGGGCAGCTGAATGAGGGAGCCCAATAGGCATCAGAGCAACCAGTTGGACACAGCATTGTGAGAAGTATAGGTAAGGGTTGTTTTCAGCCACTAGGCTTCAGGTTAAGGGATTCAGTGCAGCTACACAATACAAAAATCTAATCCTCCACCAAAAGCTGGTACAAAAAATGAGTCCTCTTTCAAAAGCTCCACTTTAACATAGCCTTCTTTAGCAAACTTCTTTAGCCACTTTAGTGCTGCCCAAAAATCATCTTATATTATGTTGGCCTGGGTTTTCCTCAGAAACCAATCATAAATAAGGATTGGAGCTCAAGAAATTAATTTGGAGTTGAAATAGGGAAATGAAGAAAGTTGCAAATCCATCTTACAAAGAGCAACCACAGCTCAGTCTTCCTGGAAAACTTGGAGACTTGTGGAACCTGTCTCATAAGTCATTGTTTTCACATGCCCTCATGTGGCCCAACAGGGAGCTGGACAGTGGCAGATGATTTGGGAGAATACAATCATCTTTATGAGAAGAGATGTTTTTTCTTTTCTGTTCTTGATTGTATCAGAATTAGCGTTTTGTATAAAACTATCAGAAAATGATGCCATGGGTTTTAAGGTCTGGAATATAGAGTTGACACTGACTGGCCTGGGCTTTATGTCTGAGTATGCATATGGGAAAGAATGTATGCAAGTTGGACACTGTGGCATGTCTGATGAGGACCAATGGCTAGTGTGTTTAAATAAAATTACATGATGAAGGTTTAATGAGGTGTCAAAAAAGAAAGAAATATGTTTTGCATTCTAAAGCATAAATATACTTTGCATTCTAAAGCATTTATGCCTTTGATGTAAATTATATTATAAAATATAAAATTATAAATAAATATATAAAATTATATTATAAAATATTATAAAATTATAAAATATTTTTGAATTCGCCATTTCAATATTTAAAGTGATGTCAGGACAAAGAGATAAGGAGCAATTTTTCTTCCAGAATGTATTGCCGAAAGTTCCAGCTAAAACACATGCCCCCAATCTTGCAAAATCAAGATTTTTTAATGCAGCATTTTTCACCACTCTAATTTCAGTTACAACTTATCTTCAGATTCCTTCTTTCCTAATACTTTCTCAATAGAGTCCTCCAGATTTTGCCCCAGGATGCAAATGAAATAAACATATCCCTACAATTCAAGATCACACAATCTAGTTTGAACATATTAACACCACATCGAAATGTTTCCATGTCATATAAACTAGCAAAGTGCTAACAAAACCACTCAGCTAAAAACTACCTAAAATTTCTAATTTCCAATTATATTTGCAATGCCAAAAGCATTGCCCATACCAAAAAATTAATAAATGTTTGCTAAATAAATAAATGTATGAATAGCACATATTGGTACTATATGAAATAAAGGCAATCACATGAATGTTGATCAGCAAGTCTATCATAGTCACAATTTCATGTAACATTATTTAATGGGGAAAAATAGAATATATGTGTGTGACATAAGAGTGGTGGGCATGTGGGAAAGTTTGATAGAGGTCAATGCATGGAGAGATCTCTAGATCTTATAAAGAAAAGGAGAGCTACAGTTGGGGTAGATAGTGATAATAGCAAAATAATATGCCTTGGAAAAGAATGTTTACAGAAACAATAGAGTTAAGGGAGAATTTTAAATATATTTTTAGAGATAGTAGAACATTTTTGAGAAAATAAGGTCATAGAGGCCTTAAAAATATTTATAAAAGATGACAGGAAGAACGTTCACTTAGAAAAATGCACACCTGACTCTCAAGAGTTTTTTCCCTATTAGTAATATAAAATGTGAAGTGACTTGAACAGATAGTGTTGCCATTGATAGGATTTGGGAAGGGGTGATCAGTGGGTCCCACCAGTCACTCAGTGCAACATGACTTGTACTTACATTTCTGTTCTTACAATCACTCTTTCTCACATGTTAGGCCCTTATTTTTTTTTAATTGAAGAATAGGCCTGAATAACATGCTCATTAGTACTGATGAATAATGATTTAATTGCTTTCTTATTTGCATCTAATCACATAAAGGTCTTTAGCACATCCAATATTTAAGATTGTCATTTTTGAGGGAATTAAAGTTTGTTTTTCTGGAGAATTCAATCATATTTATTATTTTTAAAGATTTTATGGTTAAAGAAAAAAGAAATATTTCCTGATAATAAAGAGTACTAATAGTATATGTATGTATACGTATGTATACGTATATACATTATATATATATATATATATATATATATATATATATACAGAGAGAGAGAGAGAGAGAGAGAGAGAGAGAGATGGTGGTTTGACTTCCTTCAGGTACATTTCCGAAAGACAGATTGCTGTGTCATGGTTGTTCTATATTTTTTCATTAATTTTTATGTATTTTAAACATTTATTTCCCTCAAGCCTTTATTAGGTGGCTCTTGTTATCAATTAAACTTTTTAGAAATTAAAAAAGTTTAAGTAGACTATTTCATGAATTAGTAATTGTTTTATTACAAAAACTGCAATTAAGCCAAACAACAAAAATATAAATATATGCATAATTTATACAAATAAAGCTACATGGCCTGCACAGTGGCAACCGCCTGTAATCCCAGTGGCTAGGGAGGCTGAGGCAGGAGGATCTTGGGTTCAAAGCCAGCCCCAGTAATGGTGAGACACTAAGCAATTTAGTGAGACCCTGTGTCTAAAAGAATAAAAAATAGGGCTGAGGATGTGGCTCAGTGGTTGAGTGCCTCTGAGTTTAATCCCCAGTAACCTCCCACCTCCAGTAAAGAAAGCAAGAAAGCAAGCTATGTGTGTATATAGTAATGTACCAGTTCTGCAGCAGGCCTAAGTCAGTTCATTCTATCAGGAGATCCCTGGTTTTATGCTCTGGGCTCCCTCAGCAGCTTAATTTCCAGTGTGGCTATTCTCCTAGTAGCCACAGTGCATAAAACATTTGGAAAAGAGAGCATCTGTTCTGCTGCTATTTCAGGCAACAGAGAAAACACTTTTTCCCCCATTGTGTGTCACTCACCTAATGAAGACAGTGTGGATACATTCTTTCCATTAGTTAATATTGTAGTGCTCTGGTAAATTAAAGGGGAATGAAATAGGACCAAATGAGCACTTAGGGTTCACCTGGAGTTAACAATGGAATCCATCTCACCCAAAACCTGTGGCTGAGAATGGGAGAGGGAGGGATTCAGAAGGAAAGGAGCAGTTAATATTAACAAGATAAAGACAAATGGTTGGTGCAAGAGGAACAAATGTCCACAACAAAACTACATAAAGACAATGGGCAATGGTGCATGGCTATAATCTCAACAGTTTGGGAGGCAGGAGGATCTCAAGTTCAAAGCCAGCCTCAGCAAAAAAATAAAAAATTAAATTAAAATTAAAATAAAAACCCAACAACAATAATGACAAAAGTACACAAAGAACCTGAAGGGTGTTACTTTAAAGGTAAAATTCCTTAACAAACTTTCTCAACAGTGGCAAGACCAGCCTTTTACAAAAGTTCTAATCCAAGTGTATTTTCTGTTGTGTACATAGGAAATGCTGTTATTTTAATAACATTGGGCTGCCTAAGAGGCCCCAACAGGAACTTTTACAAATAGATTCTTTTATTGACTAAGTGGAAATTTAGTAATGAAATTCAAGTACTCAAAGGTTCTTATTAGAAAGGCTGGTGGCTAACTGTTCTCAATCTCTGCAGAGGATGCAACCAGGGGACATGTGTTTTGTTCGGAGCATGAAGAGTTTATATATAACATAAGGAATCTAAGCAATTTTTTTCTGTGAATGGGATTATTAAATCATGGGTGTGTTGTTAAGGGAAGCTCTGAAATTTATCTCAAGACCTAAATAATTTTATTTTTTAAACTAAAGTTATTCAGGGAAATTCCATTTAAAGGATGACTGGATAACTTTTTACTAAATATTTAATAAACATTGATCTTTTTAAAGGTTGATATTTTAAGATGGAAGACAACAACCATGAATAGACTAAAATAAGACAAATTTTTTTCTAAATAGAATTAAATCCCCAATTCCTTGCTTAAAATACTGAAACAGAAAAAAATGTAAATGATTACAAGTTATTAATACAACAAATGTGTGTAAAAGTCAGCTTAAAATTGTATATTAAAATAGTCACCTCTTAAAATGTATTCAGCATATAAGCACTTTGGATATAGGATTTTTAGAACACGGGACTAAAGCCTAAAATGATCCAGGTTCTTCCAGGTTCTCAGAAGGTGTAGATTTATTTACTATAGTTAAAGCCTAATTAGTTCTCAGGGGATGGTGTATCTTTTAAACGTCTTTATTGCCACCATATTGGTTTTCTGAATAATCAGAAACTTCTGTTGTGATTGTGTACTGGTGTTTGAACAGAAACTCACTGTAAGTAGAAACAAATATCAGCAATTGCTAGTTGTCACTTGAGCAAAGTGCATGCACCAGAGGGGGAAGAAAGAACTTGGTGGAATATTCCTAAGATGGATCATCTGACCCAGTCTTGAGGACACCAACAGGTGCCTCTGTCCCTCCTCTGGGCTCGGTGCCCTCGGGCATTTCTTCAGCTCTGGTGGGCATTCTCACTGCAAAGGCTGTGAAGGAGGGCAGAGCCCTTCCCCCTGTGCGACTCCATTTCCTTGGCCACACGCACACTGTGAACACAAGCCCTGTCCCCTCCTGTCAGAGCTGTGCTCCTCCTGCACGATTCCCTGTTCCAGCTGACCAATTTTTCCCATCATTTGCAGGTTGATGTTTGAGATGGCACAGGAAATGGGCTTAATTGCCATTGCAGTCCGGCAAACCCAGGGCAAAGGTCAGTCATCTTTTGTTGTTTTTCTTTGCTAAAATCTATGATTCTCTTGGCCAGAGAGCCCACTGATCTTGTGTGCTGATCACTGAGACAACTTGAGTTGGAGTCTTTCCCATTTTCACAGCCCTCTGAAATGGGGCCAGAGGGAAGGAAACCGTGTTGGGAAGCGTTAGCCTCAGCAGAATCAAAATACTCTCTCAAACGGCCGTGTAGTTTGGTCACTCGACATTTGCTTCTGATAGCCTTAACAACCACAGGCCTACATTTTGTAAATTCTTCTCTCTGATGTGTTCTGGTCTTTGCATTTGTAAATCATAACTGTGTTAGATTTATTTTCCTGAAGGTCCTCCCGAGGGTCCTTCTGTGTCTCTAAGTATCATGTGGAAGGGCTTCTCGCTTGTGGATTCCCACCCTAGCCAGCACTGGAATTTTCATGAGGTGGACACTAGATCAATGATCTTTTGCAAAGTGACCACAGAAGCAGGGTGCTGCTTGGGCCTCTTCCACCCGCTGATCGTGGAACAAGAGCCTGGATCCTCCAGAGCCCATGTGCAGTCTGCCCCAGGTTCCTTGCCCAGTGTCTGCAAGAGACACCAACAAGTTGGCCCTGCCCCTCCTGATCCCCAACCAGGCTCTCAGAGGCTCATGTAGCTTTTTCAGAAGAAGCAGAGAAATAAAAATCTGTTATTTTACACTTATTCCTCTTGAACATAGCTCAATAAGAAAAAAAATGATTCAAACTATGGGACTCAGTATGGTGGATTTTTAAAGACATTCTAAAAGAACTTTGATTAATCATACTTCTCATTTTGATCATTTTACTTTCCTAAATTAAATTTTAAGAAAAGTAACAACTCAGAGAGTTAATGTTAGGGGTCATTTTTTAAAAACTACTTTCTTGAGATAACCAGCATGTGGTATACAGTCCCCCCACTTGAAGCAAACTGCTGTGGTGTTTAGTAATGTTCACTAGATTGTGTGGACAACCCCATAACAGGATCACTTTGAAAAAGTGGCTTGCAGAACTTCTCCTGTATCAGTGTAGATTGCTCCAGTTTCCCAGCATGTCTGTCTTCACCCTGTGACCGGCAGTGAGAATGAGGCAGGCCGATGTTCAGACACTGTAAGATTCAGTCATCAGAGCATAAATGATATGCCACAGGGCATGATGCTAATTTAGGGAAACCCTTTCAGCAACACAGCTTCAAGTTTTACAGTGCCCTTCTGATTAGTGAGTTCACCCCAGAATATGCAGGCATGTACTAAGGGGGCGCTCTCCCACCTCAGAGCGTCCATGTGGTGAAGCACTAGATTCCCAATGGTCTGTGTTCCAGGGCGGGGACCGAATGCCTGGCTGAGCCCAGTGGGCTGTGCCCTTTCTACTGTGCTGGTCTCCATCCCCCTGAGGTCTCAGCTGGGACAGAGGATTCTGTTTGTGCAGCACCTGATGTCCCTCGCCGTTGTGGAGGCAGTGCGGTCCATTCCCGAGTATCAGGTACGTGTAGTTCAGCTCCCTCTTACCTTCTTATTGAGCCTGCAGAGCTCGGCCTGTGTGGTTTGTGGCATGTGTTTGCAGAATTGGCAGCTCGACTTGAACCTCCACCTGCCCTTTGCTGGCTGCAGAGTGGAGTTTTACGAGCACCACCAGGTGTCTCTGCTAGCCCTGTCAGAGTGCCTGTGTCCCCAGAATGCTCTGTCCTTCCTGTTTGTCAGCTTTCTTGCTTTCCTTTTTTCTTTCTGATGGAGTACTGGATGGGAGCTATTTTTCTGTGTTTTCTGTTAAAAAGTCTTATTTTATGGACTAAAAATCCCCTTCTCGTTTCCTACCTGCATTTACCATTGTCTCTGCTCAGCAGAGCTACCCTTTGTCTACGGTTGACTGAGTTCAGCATCCAGGGTTGTCAGTCACTGTCTTTCCCAAAGTAAGGACAGAGGTACCTGTGTCATTGTGACTGAGGGATGCTTTGGTGGCAGTTATTAAAAAGACAAGGAAAAGAGGATGATGATAACTGGATCCTTTCCTTCCCTGCCTCCCCGCATGCCCCCCAAATGTTCCTGCAAAGATTTCACATGGATATGGAAAAGAGGTCCTCCCACTCCCTCCCACCTTCAGTTCTCATGATCATATGAGTTCCTGGAGCAACATGTTAGGAGCAGGACTCTCAGAGAAGCTGAGGTCCTCCACTGGTATTCAAACAAAAGTCCTCTCCATTGCCTCTCACCTGCCATCCCCTGTGGCCACGACTTCATATGCACATGTGACTCTGCTGTCCCCTGGGTGTAGATAATTCCAAAGTCTGTGTTCTCCACATTATGCTGACGAATGCTTATTACCAGATGCTCAGTGTCCCTACTGTCTGTAGAGTTGGGGGCTCCTCAGACAGTCACAGACCTTCAGGAGCAAGGTCTGCAGAACCTGAGCTGCACACTTCTCAGAGGAAGCTTCAGAATCCAAAGCTCCATCATGGGAGGAAGTATTGTCAACCGAGCAACAGGTAATGAGGCTTAGGAAAGTAAATTAAATACTGAGACTAGAATCTTAAATGAATCTGTTAACCTTTTCAGGGCTTTGACCTTGTAGCCTCACTGGTTAACCTAGCAGCATTCTTTGATCTCCTTCTGTATACAGGGCTGTTCCAAGTTCTGGGGGCAGCAGGCTGTGGGGAGGGAGAAGGCTTGCCCTTCGTGGTGCACCTTAAGAAACTTCTACTACCAAGGTTCCCAGCCTGTTTCCACAGTCATTGCCTCAGCACCCCTGTGTGTGTGACTTGGATTTTGAATTGGATTTATTTTTAATATAGCCTCATTGGCCTACATAGAGCCACTATTCGATGGTTGAAATGGCCCCAGCTATGTAGAGTTCACTTATCTTGTGACCTTCACCAGGGTTTCAGCTGGCCCCTAGTTAGATGTCACATCAGCGTGGAAACCAAGACCAGACCCAGGCACATCACTGCAGGGCCCACCTCCTTCCAGAGCTTCTGTGGGAGGCCTGCTCTGGCTCCCTCTGCTCCTTCTCTCTGTGACGTCTGCCTGGGCTCTTGCCCATCCCTCCCCGCATCCCTGCTCCTCCCTCTCCTCTGCATCTTGAGCTTCTGCTCATCCTTTAAGACCCAGCTCAGGGAGGTGCCTTCCCCGAGTGTCTCAGCGGTCACTCCTTCCACAGCTTGATAGCACCTTGAGTGTCTGAAACACTTTTATGACATTGCTTTGAAGCAGAGTCATGTGGGATCTTATTCTATCTCCCATGAAGTTCCAGCTCTTTGAAGGCAGGATTCCTTCACCTTGGGTCCCCACAGTACTGAGCACACTGCTTTAGCCACAGGAGGATCACAGCAGCTGTTTGAATAAATGATTGGGAAAAGAAAAACTGAGAACGTGGCCTGTCTCTTCATCTAGGGATAGACGTTCTTGTTTGCCCTCATGAGAACCCAGAATTTCTTAAGCTGCTTCATTCTCGTACAAAATCGGAAAACATGAAGCCTAGCCAGAGCTGGCGCTCAGGGCCAGCTCAGAAAAGCTGCTGCCCACCAGGCAGAGGAGCCATGTCTGAGCTATGGGAACTCTTTTGTCCTCCTGTGGAGGCAGAGGCTTGACTGTGCCATTGTGGGGACACAGGTGGCAGGAAGAGAAGAGAAAGAAATCCCTTGGAGAATTGGGAGAGTGACAAAGGCTCAAGTCTCCAGCTCACAGGTTTTCTAGAGGAGCCTCTCAACCTTAGGCCTGTTGATAATTTGCTGACATATTTGTCCTCGGGTAGTGCTGGCCTGAGGGGACATGTAGCAGCAGCCTCGCCTCCGCCCACTAGATGCCAGTGCACTGTCTCAAGCTGTGACAACCAGGATGACAGATGCGTCCCCGCATTGAGAACCCTGACTCGAGGCAGAAAAGAGACATAAAGGTCCTTGTCATTGAAAGGTCCCGTTGTGAGCACCCCACGTCCTATTGGTGCTTGGGCTGCTCCTGCACTTCTGCTCTCAGCCCAGGCTGCTGTGCTAGGACCGCAGAGCTTCTAGAGCAAGGGAGGTAAGGAGCCTGTCGGAAAGGAGGGCTTCACAGGAGCAGCAGGCCCCACGGCGCAGTGTTGTAACCCAGGCCTGGCTGTCGGGGAGGCCTGGTCTGAATCCCAGCTCCGCACTTCCAAGTGCTGGAACCTCAGTCAGCCTCATAATCTCTTCCATACAGACGAGACTAGTCCCAGCAGGCGAGTTTTGTGCTGAGAAGGGGCTTGGTGCTGTGCCTGGGACACAGTGCAGGATGATGAGCCCCCGAGGGACCTGGAGACCACCAGCTTCTCTCTGGTCTCTGGCTTCATAGTGCCCAGTGTCTCTTTCCCAGCTTCAGATCCCCAGAGGAGCCTCCTTTACCCCACATGGCCAGATCTAGCTGCCAGCCTCAGGTCTGAGCCTGGTGTCTATGACGTCCACATGGTCCAGTCCCGTCTCTGCTCATATGGGTGGTGAAGGCCTGGGTGGTCTCGCTCAAAGCAGTATCTCCTCTTGGTCCATTCTACCATGACCAGGGCACAAACAGATCCCCAAGATGGAGTGGAAATGGACCAATGACAAGTCCACTTCTGTTGTCCAAGTTGACTGTTGGCAGATCTTCAGTGTTTTCTCTAATAACTCAGTAAAACAAGTCCCTCCTCTGGGTCTTCATAGCATTCTGCTCAAGACACTTCTACAGTGTCTCAACAATGTGGCCTGAATCAACATTCATGATGCTGGTAATTCAGGGCCATGTTGTTTCTTGAGCACCATCTTCTGAAGGGAGTGAACCCTGAGAGTGCCTTCTCTTCCTGCCCCTGCACCTAGCACGAGATAGGCACATAGGCACACCTCGCTGGAGGCTCTTGATACTGAGGTGATTGATGAACTTGACTCACAGGAGGCATCTTCAGAAAGTGTCTTTGATGATGAAAAGCAGTGATGGGGTGTAGAGGAGAATTCTGGGGTTTGTGCTAAGTATGTTCTCTAGGTCTCTCACCTCTGGACCCAAGAGTTGCTTTAATATTGAAATGTCCCCAAGAAGTGATTAGTTGTCTGAAAACGGAGAAGGGCCCAGGCGAGGCCCCTGATGCAGTAGTTTCAGGAGCATTCTGCTCATCTTCTTTCGGCTCAATGACTCCATCTGATCCCTCTGTGTCCTTGATTGCTTCATTAATGTGCAGATTTTCCTTTAGGATATCAACTTATGAGTGAAGTGCCCAAACGATATTTATTACAGTGACCTTATGAAGATGGGAGGAGTTCTGGTTAACTCAACCCTTATGGGAGAAACATTCTACATACTTATCAGTAAGTTTTTAAAGCCTTTCCATTTGCAGTTTTTAGATTAATAAAACAACAAAAATTAAAACAGCTCATTCATGCCTACAATGGGAAGAGCAGATTGTCAAATGGGATAACTTTTCTGGGTCTTGTAGAGTATGGTAATGTGCAGAGAGGACCAAGGTGGTCGAGAGCAATTCCAGGGCTTAGAAGTTCCTGTCTAAGGCCATGGAAACCACCAGATGGTATCACATCAAACAGGTGTGGTCTTATCCCTCACACACTCCAGCTTATCATTGAATTTGAAATGAAAATAAACAATATACCATTATGTAATAAGAAGGTTAATTTCTAAGAGTTCTCCTGCTGACCTTACATTCTTTTTGGGGAGGGGGTACCAGGGATTGAACTCAGGGGCACTCGACCACTGAGCCACATCCCCAGCTGTATTTAGTATTTTATTTAGAGCAACTTACTAAATTGCTGAGGCTGGCTTTGAACTCGTGATCCTCCTGCCTCAGCCTCTCAAGCTGCTGGGATTACAGGTTTGTGCCACAGAACCTTGACCTTTCCAGCCATGAAAGAGTTGCCTTATTTTTAACCTTTCTAAGCAGTTGCAGGCTGGTCAAGGTGGGGTCCGGAATCCCCGTTTCACCTCTGCATATTCAGATCAGGCAAGAAGAATGATTCAGAGTCATTTCCAGAAGTTCTTAGGTCCCTGTTCCTCTAACTGCTGACATGCCCCTGATGCCCAGTAGAATTTAATTGGTGTTCAGAAATCAGTAATGGACAGAAAACATGTGACCATGTGTTGAAGTGCCAGCCAAAGAACACAAGGCTTATGTTTCCAGCTCTGCTACCAACTGGCGGTATTATTCTGGGCAAGCTACTTCATAGCTTACAGCTCTGTTGCCTATCTTTCAATGAATTATTGAGGTAGATGCAAAAAATTTCCAAGTGGTGTTCACAGATATCAAAGAGGCCTGGGGATGGCTTTGGAATTGAAGAAATTAATTTAGTTTTGGAGCTAAAGAATTTTGTCTACAAGGGGGAATGAATTCGTAGCTATTACTAAATTCTTAAAGCCACTGGAGGCTAGGGGCAATCTTCAACCAGGGAAAGATTCAGAGTTGTCAGCAGAATGTTCTTTGGTCCTTGGCAGGACAGAGCCTAAGTTGACAGTAGTTAATATCACTAATCTCCCTAGGACTTTCAAGTTTTTGAATGCAGGGGAGATTTTCAGCATTAGATCACTCTCAGTTTAATGCTCAGCTTTCAATAGGTGCTTCAGATATGTTGCTGGATGAGTGGACAAAGGCACAGCTGCAGATTCTGCCCATTACCATAAATACTGGGTCTTTTTCCCCAGTGCAGTTTACATTGCTTTGTGTTTTAATAACTGAAATATGCTTTTAAAAATCAGAGGCTATCCCATCCATCCCTTTACATTAATAAAGGCCAAACATTTCCTGAAGAGTCCTATCACTATAGGTGTGTCATTGCACCTGAAGCAAATGTTGTGGGAACTTTTTCCTTAGAGGCATTGTCTGTGTGATGGCCTTGGCCTAGCTCTTGCAGTCCTGTTGTCCTGTTTTCTTATTGAAAACCTCTTAGGTTGATTCAGGGACCTGCTGCAGGCTGAGGTTGGGCTCCTCTGAAGTCACCACCCCTCCCCCAGAGGATGGGAGCAGTAAGCACAGAGGAGCACATTCAAACACCACACCTAGGAACTTGTTCCTTTCCAACAGCAGAGCCTCAGCCCCGGAGGCTTCCAAGGATAAAATATTAGTTGTGTTCTAGGGATGTCTCATGGCAAAGATTTGAAATCTGTGAATCCAGAGTTTACGCCTTAAGCCCTGAATAAAATTCTCTCTCTTCAAGCATGTATTCTCTCTATTCAAGTAGGAAAATAAATGGATACTTCATTTTGGGCTGGATACAGAGCACAATACCTAGTTAGACCACATGAGAGTCATTATTTCAGAAATAACACTAAGTTCTGCTGCAATAATAGCTTCTGCTTAATTAAATTTAGTAAGATGTGAGTTTTTCCCCTAACTTCTTCTTTCTAGTGAAGTTGAGATGGTCCTCACTTATAAAGGAAGGATAAAAAGGAGATCGTCTCAGAGATATATCAGTCTCTAAGTAGCCAGAGACCGTAGATATGAAATGACAATAAGGAAGTGAAACAATTTTTGTGGGGCTGGGATGCAGCTCCATGGTAGGGCATTTGCCTAACGTGGGACAAAGCCCTGGGGTGGATCCCCAGCACTGCAGTAACAACCATAAAACAATCACTAACTTTTTCCAGGTGGTGGAGAGGAATGTGTGATACCATCAAGATGTTGAACTGCTCATTTTATCAATTATTTGTTTATTTTTGCCCAGGCTGTGGATTCAATGTAACCAAAAATAATCCTACCATCTGCATCAATGATCTTGTCACAGAATACAATAAGCAATACAGTGCAGCATTAAAGGCCCTGCAAGCGGATTACCTTATCGCCAGGATGGTGACAGTGCTGGAGACACTGATCCACACGTTCCAGGACAAAGGGCCCAATGGTGTTCTTCCCCTTTATTACAAATACTGGATACACAGGTCAGTGCTCATTTGTCTCCATTCTTTTAAAATTCCTTGGTTAAAATAGTGTCTTAAAACAAGGCCATGGATCCTGGCCTGAGTAATTAGTTTTCACTTTCATGATGGAGAATCCCAGTGGGCACCACCACTGTGACCAAGTTTCAGCGTTGCCAGGAGTGGGAACACAGGCATCTCATACCTCCCAGTAGGATGTGAGAGGAAGACACAATGTTGAAAGTGTTTAAAATCAGTTTATTATGTTCTGAGAGAAAATGATCAAATACATCTAAGTGGTGGAATGTTCTAGAACAGTGGTTCTCAAAGTGAGATCTCCAGGAAACAGGGGCAGCCTCATCTGGCAACTTTAGAAAGGCAAATTCGCAGCCAGGACCTACTAAATCCTGGCTGCACACTGTGTGCGGATGGATGCTCCAGGGACTCTCCTACAGCTAAGCTTTGAGAACCTTTGAGGTGTAATGACCAGCCTCCACTCTTGGGAAGGCAGTGTCTTCAAACTGGCAAACAAAGAGAAAGCCGAGATGTGCTGGAGATTAAAGAAGACTAAAGAGGTGTGATAGGTAAATGTGTTATGTTTAGAGGATAGCCATTGAACATGGGGAAATCTGAACAAAGACTAGCTACACATATATGAGATAGCATGTATATAATATGTACAATGTACATTAGATATCACTAGTGTATCAAGACCAGATTTCTCAAGGGTGACAGTGGTGTTATATGGTTTTATAGGAGATTGTTCTTCTTCGCAGGAAATATATGTTAAAGTATTTAAGCATGAAGTATCATGATGCCTGAAACTTATTTTCAAAGATGCAGAAAAAATAAATGTGTTTGTGTGTGTGAGAAGAGAGAAAGCAAATACAGAAAATTGTATTATTTGGTATGAATATAAATGAAGGGAGATGAGGTTTGTTGGACTATTCTTTCAACTTTTTTATAGGTTTGGAATTCCTCACAATAAAAATTTGAGGGGCTACAGATGAAACTCAGTGGTAAAGAGCTTACCCAGCATATAAGGTCCCCAGCACCATTAAAATAAATTAGTAAATAAATAAATAAGTAAATAAAAATTTTAATGATACAAAATTAAAATTAAGGTATGAGGGAATTCTTTATTCCGAAAACAATTAACAAGGATGTAATAAACAGGTACATCTGGAAAATATTCAAAGAAAGCAAGATCAGAATTCATTTATCTTGTAATTTATGTTGTTCAGCTTTATTTTGTAAGACCAGTCTTTTATTTTGACTCAGCCTTCCTGCCCCAAGTCTCAACCCAACAACCCAGAGAAGTGGCACTGTTGCCTTTGAGGGGTGGAGGGGGTGAGGGAGTCAGCAGGGTGATCAGAATTGGGAGTGTCAGTGGCTTAAGAGAGTCCAACCCACCAACCACCCTGTCGTTTGAGTAGTAGTTAACCAGTCACCTGGGACCCCACCTTTGCATAATGGGATAATCACTCTGCTACTTCTCCGCAGCCAGCCTGACCTGCTGTGCTTCCTTTTCAGTGGTCAACAAGTTCGCCTGGGAAGTGCCGAGGGGCCGAAGGTGTCCATAGTGGGCCTCCATGACTCCGGGTTCCTGCAGGTTCATCAGGAGGGCGGTGAGGTGGTGACTGTGCACCCAGACGGCAACACCTTCGACATGCTGTGGAACCTCATCCTGCCCAAGCAGCGGTAGAGCAGGAGCCTGGTGGCGCGTGTCTGCAGACTGCAGCGGCCTGGCAGAGCCACACAGGTGCTCTGCGGGTTTCGCTGCTGCCTTTCCTCACCAGGGGAGCTGGAAGACTAATGTAGAGTTCTAGGTGGATTTTTTTTCTCCCTCCAAGTCATTTCATAATTCATTATTTTTTTCTATATTTCTGGGCTTTTCTGGTTATTTTGTGGTTGTTATTTTATCAGGTATTTGACGGTGCTTCTAGATAGAGGGTTGACAGGTGGAAGATTCAGTGTAGGTAAAGCCCCTCGACAGGCATGAAATCACTCTCCCCCTTTGGGCTTGAATTTGTGTTTATTAGGGGGGAAATGTTATGTGGAAACAGCAAAGGACTAAGTCAGATACTCTCCCAGGAGAGGAGACCTTTACCACCAGGCTATTAAGAAGCAAATCAAGGGCTGGGGCTGGGGCTCAGGTGTGGAGCACCTAGCACTTAGGAAGGCATTAGGTTTGATTCTCAGCACCACATAGGAATAAATAAATAAAAAAAGGTATGGTGTCCATCTGTAACATACATACACACACACACACACATATACACATTCACACATACATACACATATACACATATATATACTATAGATTTAAAAAAAAAGGCAAATCAAAACATGGCAGCCCGGGCCAGCAGAGGGTTAGAGGTATCTGATCACTGTTCCTGAGCATCCAGGGAGAGATTTTTCCACCAGAACAGACAGTGGCACTTAATTATTTTACATTTATGTTTGTGAAGAAAAGAGAAGGCAGGCTTCCAAGAGTTGCTCTCCGCTGTGGTGGCCCCGTAACCATGTCTACAGGCTTAGACAGGCATCCAACTGGCGTGGTCGCAGTGACTTGTAGAGGAAATTAGTCAAGTACTTCGACATTATTTTATGTGCTCTCCTTCCCAAGTTCAAGTTTACTGCATATTCTGAAGAGATTTGATCAAGTTCAAGATCTTTTAAGCATCGGTGGGGCACTGCTTAGAGGCAGGAGTAGATGCTTGGGCTCCAACAGCTGGAGATAAAGGTTCAGTCTCACACTCAGGGAGGATTTTTGAAGCTTTTAAACCAATTTCAGGCTTATTTCAAAATGTGTAGCATTCCTACAAGACTCAGTACACAGAGGATCCAATCCATGGCATTGTGTTTGTAAGGTGTTTTGCCCCCCATTTCCTTATGTTGCCAAGAGAGAAAATGATGTTGATACTGAGTGCCATCAGTTCAGAGAGAGAGAGGGAGGGAGGGAGTGTGTGTGTGTGTGTGTGTGTGTGTCTCTCTTTCCATGTGTGCGTGTGTGTGTGTGTGTATGTGTGTGTGGCTTTAAAAGAAAACATTCAAAATCTAAGTGCTAAAAGTCTCCATGGAAGAACAAAGGGAAGGAAGCCTTTGTACCTTGGCCATTTCCAGATGTACCCACACTTTTTCCACACAACTCCTATCTCTGTTGAGTGTATGAATCACACCCATTACTTTTCAGCTTTAAAGAGCCAATTTTTGTCCCAATTGAAGCTAGTGGAAAGAAAACTTGATGGAGCCCTCAGCTTTGAACAAAATCCCCTCATTGTAAACTAGCACCGTCTTTATCCAGGTCTTATGTAGTCAGACACAGACAGCCCCATAGGAGGAAAAAAATAACATGTTTCATTAAGTACACCAATCCAATATGTGTCTTTTGGAAATGTAACTTTTTTTAAAAAAAGAACTTCAAAAGTAATTTTTGCAAATAAGGCTCTGATTAGAATTTTTTTTCTTTAAAAAAATCACTTTCTCTTAAATGCCCAGGTCTTCTTTTGGAATTAGTGATGAGTTAAAATAAAAGTCACACCGCTCCAAAATTGGAAAATGGACTCACCCTTGAGAGGGAGTCTGCAGAATATCATCAAGGACAAAGATCTCCAGCTAACGTTGCAAGTTTCATTTCTTAAACTTTGTAATATAAGGCCAGTCATCCCTCAGAGCTGGCATTTTGAATTTTGAATTTCTTTGGGGAATTATTTAATTAAAAACATGCTATGTTTTGTTTTAAGCTAAAGGCCTATTCTGGACAGTTCTGCTTTGGGAAAAAATGTTATCATTTAATTTCCTTTCTGTAAATTAAAACTAATGAAGTGTGGCCATGTCAAAGCAGCTGGAGATGTTGTGGGTGCAATGCTTGGCCTTAGTAGTTGAGCTTTTTAAGGGTACTCTTGCTCGTCAGGACATCGAGTTGTCTTGAGGGAGACAAAATAGATATGAAGCAGATGCTGTGTTTTCCATAAACCTGGTTTTGCCTCACACAAACCAAAGACTTGGAATTTCTGCCATATGCAGAGAATGAAAGCGCAAAGTAGAGCTGGGGAAGTCTGCCAGAGGCTACCCACACTCTACAACTGGGGGATTTCTGTGCTCAGCAATCTGGCATCTCAAGGAGCTTTAAAGTCTTCATGGAAACTTTATGTTTCCTCATAACTTTTCATTCATAGCCACTAAACTGTAGATCACTAGATTGTCCCCCAGTTTCATTGAGTGTCTCCCAGGTTTTGTTAAAAGGTGAGGTATCCCCCCTTCTGGACTGGTGAGGAAATGCTCCAGAACAGGACACAGCGGGAAGGGGCTTTCATATGGCCCCCTGGAGCAAGGTGAGCATCCTGCAGGGACATAGAGGAAGGAGGAAGGATTTGGGTCTGGTGAATCATGCCATAGAACGTCGGCATGACCTGACACAGGGGCAAATAGCCTGCCTATCCAGCCTCGGTGAGGGGTAGATGCACAGGTCTGTGAAAGCCAAGGGACTGCAGCCTCTGGTGGCACCTGACCCCCAAATATACTGTATGATGGCCTCTCACTCTAGTGTCTGGGAGCGACCAGCCTCAGAGTGCAAAGGGGATTCCAGAGGGGGCCAAGAGGTCAGGGGGCTTCCCTTCTCTCCATCTGCTGGCTCTCACGACAGGAATGGCAGAATCCTTATTTCCAGGTCATTACTATGCATCTTTAAAATAAAAGGAAATGTAAACCTTTGCTTTTTTTTAGCTTTTCGAAGAATCATCTGTGAAAAGAATCACTTTAAACCAATGCCTATAAAAAGCGAGTCTACCAAAATAAACTTTATGTACTTTCTCTGTTTTGAGTTTGTTTGTATTTCTACTACACATTTAATTTTTTAAAATAGGCACTTGTTTTAGTTACAGTATTTTATGTTTATATTTAAAGATGTTTTTACATAAATTAAATGTTTTACGCAATAAGGAATATGGATGTATTTCTAAATATTAAGAAGCTTGATGTGTTTTTGTTTTTATGTATTTTTGACAAAAGAGCAATCTTGTTATTCCAAAGAAAAAAATTAGCAAAGGTTAAAAGAAAAAAACAAAACAACAACAAAGCTTTAGTGGCGATGAGAAAGAAATCTAACAACTTCTAGATTCTGTTCTTTTAGGGCTTCTCTTTTGTGAAAACTGCTCAATTTTTGTCAAAAGCTTTCCCCCCAAGATTTTAATCTTACATAGCATATACCTAAGCTCAGGAACACATTGACCCATGCATTTTAAATAACCCACAGACTATGATTCACCAAAATTTTAAGCTACTGTAATTTTATGGCATTTATTTGAAAATGTTCTTTGGCTTCCATCTTATCAGAAGTAGCCCCCACAGTCTATTCAAATGTACAGTTCCAATAAATTACATCCTGGGTGAATTTTATGTATGGACCATTGGAAATCCCGCCTTAGGTGGGAGAGAAGGGGGGCATGGCTGACAGGACTTTTAAAGGGATGAAAGGGTGGGGGTGGGGGCAATAGGGGCTCTCACAGATTTCCTCAGGGCCCTCATACCCGCTCACATCCCTGCAGAGGTATGAATGAAATGGCTTTTCTAGAAAAGGGTTTCCAAGAATATAAAGAAATTCCTTTCCCTGGGAGGCCCCTTGGAGGGCCAAGCCAGTCCTGAATTGGGCTTATGTCTCAAATCCATTTGATCTGGTATTTTTGTCAACATGGTACATGTAAGGGCCCAGTACGATTTTTCTTCTTTTTTTGTCAAAGGGAGGCATATTTATTAAAATGCTTCCTCTTCCCCTGCTAGAGCCTCACAGAATTCGGGGAACCGTGCCAGCTTCATTGTGCAGACTCTTGAAGATGGAGGAAACAATATTAGGTTGCCGTGGTAACTGCTTGCCAACTTTGCATTGAGCCGTAGGCCGTCTTGAAAGGGGCTTTGAGAGGAATCCTCCTTCCCGTTCTAGGCTGTGAAAATTCTGATATTTGTTCAGATGAGGAATTTTCCACGAGCACACATTTTATCTTTCAGTACACACTCTTGGTTAAGTCTATTGACACTGTCATTTGTAAATCTATAACAGGGCCATTTTCCTCAGTGGTAACCTTTGCTATTAACCTGCTCCAGAAGGCTTCCTGATTTGTGTGTACTAAATATAGCCCCAAAGCTAATAACCAGGTAGATGTTAAAACATTTGTGGTACTTTATTGAAAAATGTTGGTGATGTCTCCCATTAATCAAACCTATACCTTGCAAGAATCATGGTTTAATTATGAGACTTGCGACCATAAAAAAAGAATACCCTTGGTTTCTTTTATGTGTGTACACAGTCCATCAGAGCAGCTAGTGAGGTGTAGCTCAGTGCAGGAGAGAGGTGTGTGTACCCATCTGTGATCCAGTCGCCTTGTGCATGACACATGTTCCTAAGTTTGCAAAATTTAACCTGCATACTATAAAGCCAACTGATACCCTGAAGAGATTACATAGGGTCCTTGCTGACTCAGGGTTGGCAAAAGATCAGTTCATGTTGTGAGAACACTTTATGCATTCTCACTTTGATTCTATAAGGATGAGTTAAAAGAATGTGAAACCTCTTTCTATTCAGAAATGTGGAAGAATTTCCTAAATAAGCTTTGAAAAAGCAGCAAAGGGATACAGTTGTTTCTAGTGCAGAGCAAATTGAAAGGTGGTAGCTCAATGCATCTATTCCCTCAGATCCAATGTTGATATCTTTAAGGAAAAAAAAATCATAAGAGTGAAACCAAAAGTATTGGAAGTTTATTTTGAAAACACTGCTGGTGCATTATAAAAGGGTCTCTGTTCACCTGTTACACACATGACACATTCATATGAAGCGCTCTTGCTATGTATAAAATGCAGAAAATGCTTAAAATGTGTCCTTCATTTTCATTACACCCTTGAAGCAAGTTTGTCTTCTACAAGGTGCAGTCCATGACAGTTTTCCATATTGCACATGCAATTTAACTAACTTCATTAGCACTACCTGTAGCAAACACGAGCCTAGTGAATTATAGATCTGTGTGGGACAGAGGGACTTTGCTGTGGAATTAAGCTTGACAAGGTCATTCTCATAAAATATCTGGCTATATATTCTTTTTTGCATTTAATGCCTGTTCAATATATTCTGAAGGTGCTATTCCTGGTGTTACCAAGAGTCCATAAGGAAAGGGAAGGGGGAGTAAGAGCTTGACCGTGTACTTGGGAAGCACACCCATGGCTACACACCCCCTTGGTCTTGGCTTGTTTTGTATTCAAGAAAGGACTAAAAAAAAAAATTAAATCATGAATGATTTTAAAGACAGTGAAGTTGTTATCTATTCATGGGACTTACAATGATCACATTCTTCCTGTACCTAAGAATCAAAAAGGGCTCAGAAATCGGTAGGCTTCCTCTTCCTGCATGCTAGCTACCAGGGTGAGGTCGCCCTCCTTAAAGTGTATTTATGGAGTTGCCATGCCTTAAAGCCCCAGTTTTTGAGCATCAGAGACCGGGCTCGATGCCTTCAGCTGGATTTCAAGGTGAGCAAACCCTAGACCCCGGCGCCGATAGCTTGAGGTCACACGTCAAATGCCGCGACCTTGGGGTCTGTCTGAAGATGGGCTCCTGGAGAAGAAGGATGGGCGGCTGTGTCCCGACCTCAGGCTGCGCCGGGTTCTCTCCACGGGGGTACAGGGCAGCTAAGGTCACGCCTCAAGGTCGGCTGTGTTCTATTAAAATAGTTGTCTCTGTATAAATTAATTTATTGGTGCCTACACAGCTCGCCCCTCTCCTCCGCTGGACTTTGTGAACTAGGAACCAGAGAAGGCCTGGCCTATGGCTTCTCCCTGCGGCCGCCCTGCCTGGGCGGAGCCAGCCCGGCGGGTCACCGACCGTTGGTGATAATGACCAAGGCTCCCAGGTAGTGCGGCTGGGGCGCGCCGGGTGGCGAGGCGGCGCTGGGGCCTGCTTGCCAGCGCCGCAGCGCTCCGGCCCTGCCTCGGGGGCTCCGGGGCCGCAGACGAGCCTCGGCGCGGTAGGCGCTGCGCCCCCCAGCACGCCGTGGTAGTTGAGCAGCACGAAGGGCAGCTGCGCGGGCGCGCCCCGGGGCTTGGGGGCCGGCGGCGCGCAGCACTCGGGCGCCGAGCGGGCCAGCGCCTGCCACGTCCCATCGCGGGCGGCCTGGCCTGGCGGGCGGCCTTGGCCTGGCCCAGCGCGGGCTCCTCCCGGTAGTGGCCGCAGCTCGGGAAGCTCGGCGGCGGCGGCGGCGGCGGCGGCGGCAGGGGCGCGGTGTCCTTGCCAAACGTGCGCGCGGCGGCGGGCGCTGTGGGGACAGGCGATACGTTAGATGCTGGCATCCAGGGAGGGAAGGACCTGCCCCAAGCAACGCCACCCCTTGGCCACCCGCGCCCAACCCTCGGGCTGCCACCGTCCTTCTTGCGTGCATTCCAGGCGCGCATTGTGCAACCACAAGGGACAATTGCAAATGTCCTGCGAGCTGTGTTAAAAAACAGGTGGGATTCGTGTGGACTAATGTACCTAATGCAACATACCAGGGAACGTCGATGGTGACCAAAATTAAAAACTGTTTATTCTTTGGTGGGGAAGAGGGTTTTTTCTTGAACAGCACTGGCCGCTTTTCCATGTCCATAGATGGCCTTGCCGGCTAATGCCACCTTATTGAACAACAGGGGTCTAGAGGCTACCAAGGGCCCTCCAGTCTACCCTTGTTTTTGCTTATCCCTGGAGAGGCGCTATTATGATCCTGCTGAGAGGATCATAATTAAACCAGCCTTCTCAATTACATGCCTGACATCAATTAGCAATCTGAGCTTTTTACTTTATGAGGACCTTTGTCTTCCTTTAATACCCAAATGATTAGGAAGTTGATCACAAATTGCCTCAAATTAACATCTTTGGTGTCCCCCCTCCCACCAAGCTTATGATATGTAGGTAGTTATTAACCTCCTTCACTTTTAAAATATCAATAAAAATCAAATTCTGTGTATCATATCAATAAAATATGATATCAATAAAATATCAATAAAAATCAAATTCTGTGTATCATATCAATACTGAACCCCAAAGAAAAAACAATTATTTTTAAGTCCATCTCAAGTGAGTAATATTGTCAACTATTGTCAAAACCCTTCACTTTGTTTTTCTTGGCTTTGTGAAGGACCCGGTGACCAGGGGGTACTGGGAATACAAATCTGAGGAATATCTGGTTCTTAGGACAGGCCCAGGCCCAAGACAGGGTGGCAGGCCCTGATGGCCGATGTGGTCCTTTTTAAATTGTCTACTTTTGAAAACATTTCCTCATGATCATCAAGAAGGTTAGATTTCTCCCATGAAATCTCAGGTTGGTATGAAATCTATCACCCTCCTGGGCACATCATCTACATTTACTGCTATCCTAGTAACAGCCACAGGACATTCACACCATCTTGGTCTATAGTCTGAACCTCAGTCAGGTCTGGGTGGATCAGGTATACATCTCCTGCAGCTAACCCTCAGTCCCCACCTTCCACCCTCTTCTTGGGGTTGGTCCAGTAAGTCAAAGGAGTTGGCCGGTGTCCTGAGCGACTGGTGGCACTCCACTAAGGACTGCTTACCTGCCATCAGGGGGAGAAGGCTAAGAAAGCCACTCTGATCTTTGTTGTGGTTTGAACTGGCAAGTCAAGGCAGACACATCACATGGCTTATGATCCCATCTGACTGATGAAGAGACTGAGGCCTGGAGAGTTTGTTATTGTTCTAGATCTCGTGAGTGGCACATTTGTCCCTGAGCCCATGGGTTATCACTACTCCTTTTCTGCACTTTGAAAGCAGCATGAGAAGGAAATTGGAAGCCTCTTTGTCTCTCAAGATCATTTTGGGGTAAAGTGAAAAGTAATCATGTAAAACAACAGACCTATTGATCCCCAGCCCAGCAAAACAAGAATAAGTAATAAATAAATTACTGGAACTGGGGGTTCTCAAAACCTGGGAGGGGGTTTGGAAATCACAGGCCTCCCTGTGGAGTGGAGGATGCCGAATTTATATGGAGTCTGAATGTTCAGAACCCTGTCCCCTTTATAGTGCCACTGGTGTGCACGAGGCACAGGTGACTTTCTCTCTTGTGAAGCACAGGAGAGCAGGGAAGCTGTACTTAGGAGCAGAGAAGGGCAAGGTTTACCCAAATCCCGAGGACTCCGTTTCTGTCTGCCCCCACCACCACCTACCGCCACAGCCCCCAGCTGTTCCCAGTCCTCCCCTCGGTGTCCCCACCTGCCAACAGGACCCACCTTCATAGTTTGGCACGAGGCTGTGCCGGGCAGTGTTCATGGGCGGTTCGGAAAGGTTCTTAGCTGGAGACAGGTTGCTAGGCACTAGGGGGTTGGCATAATGCCACTGGCATTTGCCGCTGGCTGGCAGTGTGCTCAGGATAAAGCATGCCACCTCACACGGGGATCCCTGGGGCTGCCCGAACTTGGCTGGCAACATTGGCTTTTTACCGCTGAAGACATGCGAGTCCAGAGGGAAGTGTCCCTAATGGTAGGAGAAGGGCAGGCTGTAAGATGGCGGGTACAGAAGGTCACTGCCTTCTGAATGGAGTTGCTGTTCTGGGGGAGCCGAGGCATTGACGGGGGGACTGGCTCTCCAGCTTCCCAGCTGGCCACATTCCAGTTTGTCCATTTGGAAGGAGTTGTATTGCTGCATGGAAAGAAGATGGATGGAGGCCAGCCGAGGGGCTGTGGGTAAGCCATATCCCTGCCCCATGCCAAGGTGGGCCTTCCCCAGTGACCCACCCTCTGGATGGAAAGAGACCCCCACCCCAAATGCACATGGACGCTTGTTATATCTGACAGAACACCAAGTGCTTTCAAAGGGGGAGGAGAGGGAGCACACTTGTAACCCAGCTGCTTGGGAGGCTGAAGCAGGAGGATCACAAGTTTGAGGCCAGCCTCAGAGACTTAGTGAGACCCTGTCTCTATGTAAAAAGGGCCGGAGATGCAGCTCAGGGGTATAGTGCCCCTGAGTTCTATCCTAAAACTAAAAAAATAAATAAGGGCTTTCATTTAAAAAAAAATATTATGAAAACATGACACATGTGATGTGCTTCTAACCCCTATTTACATGGAGTCTCACAGGCTCATGTGCCCTCCCAGTGGTCTTCTAGTTCCTATTCTTGACAAGTCCACGTGGATGTCAGCTGTCCCCAGGTTATGTCACCACCCTGTGGGCAGGACATCCTTGGGGACCCGCTCCATTCTGTAGAGATATCCAGCTACATGTTCAGAGGGTCGTCACTCCTTAGCATACCCAGGGTGTCCCAAGCCCCTGGAACAGACGTCAGCTGCATCCCGTACCACGGTGGGTTACCTGTGGGGGGTAAGGGTATGTCCTCAGCTTTGTCTTCATGTTTGTGTTTTTGGGTTTAGCTAATTTCCTAGTTTCTTGTGAGGTAGACAAGGTGGTCCTCCAGGAGTTCTGGGACTTAGAAGTGGAGACCTGGTCCAGTGACAGCTGAAGTTCCTTGTATTCGATGTCCCTGGAAAGCGAGAGCAGGCCTGTCATGAGGAGGAGTGGTGGAGGAAGAGTGGTTTCCCTGGCTCTGTCCCCTGAGTGATTTCCTTCTCCAAATTCCTCGGATCCTCTCACTGAGCTTGGGTGTGGGTGGCATTTGAGGACAGGACAGCTCAATCTTGTCATAAAAGCTGCCTGAAGCCCCAAGAGGGTGACCCAGGAATGCTGGCAAGATTAGTGCTATTTGGCAGGAATCGAGGGAGGTCAGAAGAGCCCTCTCCAATCCCATACAACCCAAACACAATTCCTGGGGACATCCTGGGCCACTAAGGCTGTCAAGGCAAAAGGGAGGGCCAAAGTGCCACTAATCACATCATCTCATCCCTGGTGCACATCTGTGACCCAGCTGATTCCCGTTGAGCACCCGGGAAGCGGGAGTGAGGGGCCCTGTAAGGGCCGGGAGCCTGGAGTTGGCCTTGTCGGCTTTCACACCAGAGGCTCCTGACAGCATCAGCATCCTGGCAGCCAACTCAGCATCCTGTTCCTGGAAGGAGAGGCGGCCCTCCACGTCCAGCCAACACCTTGGTGCTCGAGAATAATAACTAGGCCGAATCATTTCTCCCTTACAGTTTTGCCGGGACCACTGTGCAGCTAACACACAGAGACCCAGCGGTCGCTCTGCGCAGAACCTGGAACCTAACTCCTCGTTGCCTTTTTTCCCCTTCCATTTTTGGGATCAAACCCAGGGCTTTTTGCAGGCTAGGCAAGTGCTCTGCACTCTCGGCCCCACCACTGCATTTAGAACACAAATGAGGACTCTTTTCTGGGGTGCTGGGGGACCATGAGGGCATCGAGTACAGGACTAAGCCTGGGGTCAAGGTGGTTTAATACACAATAGCTTTGGTGGGCAGAGTGACTCATGTTCAATTGCTTCCAATGGCCTTAAATGTATTTGCAACTGAACTTGACCTTTGGGAGTTTTCAGTATTCTCTGTCATTTGCAACAGGCTATATGGATAGATGATGGGAAATGAGAGATTTCCTCTGTCCCAAATCGTAGAAGCATTCAAGATGATCCAGGTTTGTGGACATAGATTATGTGAGCTTGTATTCCTGATCCAGATGTGCACTTCTTTGTACCCTGTTCAAGGTGGGGCCTTCCCCCAACCCCCCACCTGGGCTCTGTGCTGGGATCTGAGTCCCCCCCCAGCACTCACTCCTCTCTGCTGAGCGTGGGAAAATCTGGACCCTCCCCCCAAACTGGACTCTTATTTTGTTCAAATAAAAACAAAACAGGAGACAAATGAAGAGTTTTGGAAAGAGACAGAGCCTTAGGTGACACTTTTGGAGCGATGCAATGAGTGACAGGAGGAAGAGCAAGGGGAGGAACAATAGGGCTGACTTACATGAGGACATAATTGACACTCACGATGCAGTGGGGCTAGGATGAGCGGCTGTTGTGCATGACGGTGGCGTAGCTCTGCACCCACACCCAGCCGCCCAGCTTGGACAGCAGCCGGTAGTACTTGGTGGTGACCTGGCCCTTCACCAACACTGCAAGCACAGGGTGACGAGTCCATGGGCCCCACTCTGGGATGCCACCCCACCAAGGACCTGCATCCTGGGCCTTGGGGCCAAGGACCCCTCTGAACTTGATGGAAGAGTCAGGCACGCTTACACACACACTCACACCCAGATGCTGCCTGCAACCTCAAGGAGTCCACTAAAACCCCCGAGTGAACAGCACTGTTCCACTGCAGGGAACAGCCCCTTGGCAACTCGGTACCTGGCAGGGCAGAAACATCCATCCGCTTTTTTAGAATCCAACATGTCACAATTATGTCTTAATCCCCCCAATCTTTAATGGCAGAGGGGGTGAGTGATGTAGTTATTTAAACAAAATAAAGTAACTGCAGGGCACTGGGCTAGGAGTCAAATGTT